>NC_051161.1:171202710-171457918 GCF_013339745.2 Dermacentor silvarum | reverse complement strand
GACGACCTTCGAAACGCCACAACTCTATCGACTCAAAGGAGTTGTCGCGCTGCTACACGGCACATTTGAAAGGCCGTTGAGTGGTTCAGGCGTTTCTCGCAAAATTGTGTGGCGCTGCGGATCTTTATTTTCGTTTTCATGTCACCAAAAGTTAAACAACATTAAAACCACTTAAAAGCACTATAATTTCTTTTATGTTTGTTTATACGGCGAAATGGCGGCGATATGACGGCAGCCGGCAGCACATGAAGTAGAGGGAAAGTGTACATGGAGGAAGGAATTAGAGTGTACTAGAATATGGTCTAGTACACTCTAGAAGGAATGAACACAAGCACGTCGCTGTTGTCGAGAGTACGTGCAGTTCGCACATATCAAGTAGCAAAAATACTTTATTGAATAATTAATAACACTCACAGAATTTTTAGAGCATTTTCGTTTGATTTGTTCTTTCTAACCATGAGTACGAGCACACTGTGAACGAGAGAGCATGTTCGCGCTGTTTCCGCTTCCGTAGCTCAAAGGCCATCGAGATTTCGATAGAGTTGTAGAGTGCTCCGTTGACTCGATAGACTATTGACTCGACGGCCTTCGAAACCGCTCGTGTAGCAGCTCGAACTTGACCTTTGAGTCAACTGACCATTGGTTGGAAGGCCTTCGAAACGCCCGTGTGACACGGGTATAACAAATGTAGCCTCTGCCACTACATACGAGAAAATATTGCATCGATGGATGGGTCGATGCATCCATCCATCCATCCATCCTCGTTCTCGAACATTCTTATCGGAGTTGTGATCTCGTAGCATGGCCAAAGCTTGGGAACCGTCGAGTCTTTTCTGGTACCTTCGACCGCCACAATTGGGAGTGTTGTCGAGGGGGGGGGGGGGGGGGGGGGATGATGACTGGATGGATGGATGAGGCTGAACCCTTTAAATCGGGCGGTGACATACGCCACCTAGCCATGACTATTAAGATAATTTGTACTTTGTGGTGGGTGAAATTTCACCCCTGCCTTAATTTTATCCACCAATCAGATAACCTCTGTTTGGTTATTTCTACCCGCTTAAAGTCTATTTTGCCTTCACTGTCCCTAAACCCCAATGCTTTGAAAAAATCAGCCCCGTTGCCTTGCACTGTAGGGTTAAGCCCCTTACAGAAAAGTATGAGGTGTTCAGCCGTTTCCTCTTCTTCTCCACACGCACAGCACAACGTGTCTATACCTTGGTACTTGACTCGGTACATCTTAGTCCGCAATACTCCCGTCCTGGCTTCAAACAACAAAGAGCTTCCCCTAGAATTATCGTAGATATTTTCTTTGGCAATTTCTTGCTTGAAAGTTCGGTATGTGCCCAGTGCTGATTTCGTCTGCATCCCTGTTTTCCACAGACCCCTCTCTGTTTCCTTAACCTTTTTCTTAACTGCTGTTTCCTGGTTTGCACCCCTCCTGCAGTCCAAATATTTGATTCACAGTTTTCTGGTCAGCTTCCTCCATTTTGTATCAACATTCCTCATGTACAAATAACTGAAAACTCTCCTTGCCCACCGCTTTTCTGCCATCTCTCTCAATCGCTCCTCAAATTCTATCTTGCTGCTGGCTTCCCTGCCCTCGAATGACGTCCATCCCATGTCACCCTGTACCCCCTGATTTGGTGTATTTCCGTGTGCTCCCAGAGCCAGTCTACCTACCCCTCGCTGCTTAACTTCCAACCTTGCTCGAACCTCTGATCTCATGCACAGGACCGCATTGCCGAAAGTCAAACTAGGGACCATCACCCCTTTCCAAATCCCTCTCACCACTTCGTACCTATTGTAATTCCACAGTGCCCTATTTTTCATCACAGCTGCATTTCTGCTACCTTTAGCCGTCACATATTTTTCATGTTCCGTTAGGTACTCAGCCCCATTGTTTATCCACACTCCAAGATATTTGTACTTATCCACCACCTCCAGCGTAACCTCCTGTATCCTATGCTCGCTGCCCTGATTATCATTAAAAGTCATGACTGCCGATTTTTCTTTACTAAACTTCAAACCTAAGCTATCTCCCTCTTTACCACAGATGTCCATTAATCTCTGCAAGTCTTCCTTGCTGTCAGCCATAAGTACAATGTCATCTGCATACATCAGTCCTGGTAATGACTGTTTAATCCATTCTCCCTGCTTGGAATAGGAAAGGTTGAAGCCAAGTCCGCTCCTCTCTAATTTTTTCTCTAATCCTTGTAAATACAGCATGAACAACAGAGGTGACAGAGGGCACCCCTGCCTAAGCCCCTGCTGTATCTCTATAGGCCCAGATACCTTGTTTTCCCATTTTATAAGCACCCTGTTACTTTTATAGATATCTTTTAAAAGATTTCTTACTCCATCTTCCACCTCTAGAGTGCCCAGTATGTCCCACAAATCCTTTTGGATTACACTGTCATAGGCTCCCTTGATATCCAGAAAGGCAAGCCATAGGGGCCTGTGTTCCTTTTCTGCTATTTCAATACACTGTGTCAATGAGAACAGATTATCTTCTAACCTTCTTTGTTCTCGGAACCCATTTTGTAGTTCCCCCAGCACCTCCTCGCTCTCCACCCATGCCTGCAGTCTGTCCTTTATAATCTGCATCACCACCCTGTAAACCACTGACGTCACTGTTATGGGACGGTAGTTGTTTATGTCGGCTTTGTCCCCCTTTCCCTTATATATCATGCTCATCCTGCTCAGTCTCCACCCGTCAGGGGCTTTACCGTCCATTATCATTTTGCTCACTGCCTCTCTTAATGCTTTCTTAGATTTTGGGCCCAATGTCTTTATCAACATAATTGGGATGCCATCAGGACCTGTCGACGTGCTACTAGGAACCCTCTTCTCTGCCCTTTCCCACTCGCTTTGTGCCAGTGGAGCCACTGCACTGACTAGTCCATCCTCACCTGATTGAGCACATGCTACGTTTCGTTCTTTAAATTTTTCTGTCATCATTGTTCTTATATGTTCCATTGCCTCATCTCCCTCTAGTCGAACACCTTGAGCTGTAACTATAAACCTCTGCTCTAGGCTAGTCTTATTACTCAAGGAGTTGAGATGTTTCCAAAATTTCTTCGCTGCTTTTCTATCCTTTTTGTTTACTTCTGACAACCATTGGCTCCCCTTTCTTCTGATCTTCTCATTGATCAAATTGGATGCTTCCCTTCTACAGCTTAAGAAGTTGTTCCATTTTCTGCCTACATCAGCTTCTGGTTCACCCCTCTGCTTTGAATATCTGTGTTCCCTGGATGCTTCCTGGCGTTTCTCTATGGCCTTCTTAACCTCCTCATCCCACCAGCTCTTGGGTTTACGTCTTCTGTTCCCTTTTGTCCTGACTCGTACCTTAGTAAGCTCTAGCTCAAATAGTCCTGTTAAATTTGCATATGTCCATTCTGTTTTTGTATCCTCTGAAATTACTTCCTCAATTTGCTGGGTTGCTATTTCAAGCTGCTTTTCCGAGTAAAATATCCCACCTGGTTGTTCATCTTGCCTCCTACCTACTTTCATTTCCCTTCTAAAACTCACCTTAATACGTTTGTGATCACTACCTAGACTTCTGGAGCCATATTCATCTATGCTCATTACATTTAGCCTATCGTGCATCCTATGTGACATTAGTGCATAATCTATCGTCGACTGCAGGCTCCCTACCTCCCATGTTATGTGCCCTTCACACTTCTCAGTACTGTTGCATACAACTAAGTCATGCATTTCACACATATCCAGCATCATGTTGCCTGTTGAGTCTGTGTACCCGTCCATGTCTTCTATGTGTGCGTTCATATCTCCTAGTATAATAATCTCGCACCCTTCTCCTAGCTCATTAATGTCACTTGATATGCATTCCAGCATTTTTTTGTTTTCCTCTGTGGCATTTGCTCCTGTCCACAGGTATACAAAGCCAAGGAGTGTCTGCTCTCCTGCAACTTTCCCTTTTAGCCATAAGTGCTCCTTGCATTCCTGTTTGACCCTTTGCCAGTTCATACTTTTATGAATGAATGCACCAATTCCACCCCCTTTTCTGCTTCCCTCTGTTCTATTGCAATATTCCCATGCATAGTCAGGGTTACAGGGAGGTTGCTCCATGTCCCTAAGATGTGTCTCCACAAACCCGTATACCATCAGCTTTTCTTGCCTTAGTTGCTCGTCTATCTCCTCCCACTTCAGCCTATTCCTGCCACCTTGCATGTTAATGTAACCTATGTCAGAATGACCTTGCCCCTGGTGCTTACGTCTATTTCTTCTACCGATTCTACGTTTCTTGAATCTTGGAGCCTCTCTGGGTCCGTCTTCTCATGCTGTTGGCGCGCGCTCATGCTGTAGTTATCTCTTTCGACTCGCCGGGTGAGAAGGTGTCTCGGCGCGCGCATGCGCTCGCTCTCTCTCTCTCTCTAGTTAACGTCGCTTCGTCAAGGCTCTTCTAGACGTTTCGGCGCCGTTGTTGGCGTTGCTGTTTGAGACGTATGCGCTCTCCTCCTCTGTTGAAGTTGCCGCGGGGCTGGCGCGTTCTTTCACTGGCTTGCGTGACACGCGGCGCGCGCTTCGATTACGCGCTCTTTTGTGACACTGCCCCTCACTTTAAGAATATTATGCAATAATATTCAAGAAAACACAAAAGAAGCGCGCACAAAGGTCCACTACGCACGAGTCCGTAAGTCCATAAATCAGTCCAACACAATTCACACATCACTCACGATACATTGCAATTGAGTACAAACAAAAATCACACAGGTACACTTGGACTGCACAATAACACATCCCTCGCGTAACAATTACACTTGTACTATACAAAACACATATCTCGCGTAACAAGGTAATCATATGAAATATAACATGTGCAACAAGTATACAAAACTATGACCATGATGCATAAATAAACACTCGGTGCACTCAATCAAATTGCTTTGCACCACGGATAATCGTCAACAGTTCTTAAATTTAAATTTCCTGTCCTTGGTTTTTCGATGGTAGTGCTTCGTGTGGTTATGGGTCCCGGTCGGTTTATTTTCGGAATTGGGTGCGGAAAAGGACTGGAAAGGCCTTGCCTGAGCCTTTGCTTGAGCTCGGCTGACAGCTGCCGCGCTGTTCTCGTCAGCTGCTGATGGATTTCCGTGAGCTTCCTCGATTGTCGATGATTCGATCTTCGGTGATTCGTTCAAAGGTTTCGGATCATCTGGGGCGCGAACTCCCTCGATGTTTCCTATGATTAAGTCATACAGTGGGTTGTCCATACAAAGAGCAGTGACATTCCCACTTTAATAGGGGGTCTCGACCTCAATCTTGGCATCGGCAAGTTTCCTAGCTGTACCATCGACCAGGTAAACTAGACTGGCTTCGCCCGTGAGCTCTTCGTCTTTGACTAAGTCCCTTCGCACGATCACTGTGCTGGTGCCGGTATCTCGTAACACCTTAATTTGTTTTCCTGTCATTCTTCCGACAAGCACAGGCATTCCCTTAACGGGAAATTCTGGGCGTTGTGTCATCACCACATTAACGACTGGAATTCTTTTTCCGTGTCGGAGTTCTACATAGTCATCATTTACGTCTTCTTGGTGTTTTGGTGGGACATACACACAGGATGCCTAGGGAGCTTCTTTCACTCCGTTGGGACATGTATCGGCTTTGTGCCCAGTTCGCCCACATTTAAAACATTTAACCTCGTTGGGGCGCGTAAAATTGGTCCTACAATTGCTAGCATGGTGGCCCAGTCGGTTACAGAGATAACACCTCGGAACAGGCTTCTGAGGGTTTCTCCTTTCATCGAATGCCGGTTTCTTTGCATCCTCTGGCTCCTCTTTTCTGATCTTGGAGAGATTGGTGCCTCCCTGTGCTTCCAAAAATTGGTCTGCCAATTCCAACATATTTTGAAGCGATTCAGCTTTCCTTTCTTTCAGATAGAGTGACAGGCTCGGGTGGCAACTGATGAGGAATTGCTCCTTGATCAGAAGCTCTCTAAGTGCACTGTACTCCTGTACAGTCTGGTTTGGTGAAGTTTGGTCCACATATCAAAATAGTGGCTGAGCCGCGCGGCAAATTGCGTGGCAGTCTTGCCATCGGCTGGCTTTCCAGTCTTAAACTTATCTCGGAAGCCTTCTATGGTAAACCTAAATCTCTTCAGTAAAGCAGCTTTCACCCTTCCATAATTAGAGGCATCGGTTGGCGTCAGCCTACCGTACACACTAAGTGCTTCGCCACTCAAACATGTGCTTAACGCCATGGCCCATTGATCCTCTGGCCAATTCTGGCTTTTAGATACTGTCTCAAATCTGTGCAAATAAGCATCGAAGTCATCTTTTTTTCATCGAATGCAACAAGCAGTTTGCTTAGGTTCAGACGGAAGCTAGTTTCTTCCCACTACCCGCCCACCTGGAACTCCCGCGGCGGCGCAGACCGTCATGTCCACAACAACACCTGGAGCTGCTCGAGCAGCCCAAGACCAGAGAACCACACTGCCTCGGGAAAGCGCCTCAACTGCAGAGGCACCCCGCGGTTCTACTTCTACGCCATGTGTCTCAAGGTTTGGCAGAAAGATCTGCAGGCCGAGAATGCTCGACCTATGAACGTTTTCTTTCGGAGTTCCTCTATTTTGTTTGGTTTTACCAAAGGGAAGAGGTAGTGTACGGCAGTACCGCTGCAAGGCAGCACTAGCATCCACGGATATATAAGGGCTGAATAAACACTGTTGGGGACTTGCCCGCTCGGAGATTCGAGTGCTGTGTCATTCGCTTTCTCAACAGAGAACAGAGTTATACCACAGTATCCGCGTTGACACAACACAGCAGGCCGCAGCAGATGACACGTGTCCGCCAGTTCAGCAGTACCGACTGGTGCCTGCTAAGCCCTTCCCGCCCACACTGCGATCGTCCGCCTGCGCCAAAGACCACTAGCGCAGTCGTCCCGTACTCGGGGAACACAAACGTGTGCAGAAACTGCGGCATAGAAAAACTGCGAACCATCAACATGCCCAGCTTGTGGTCGAACTTGCTTCGCGTGTGGTCGCCGTGGTCATTTTCAACAAGTGTGTCAAAGTTCGCATCGCGGACGTGGAAGACGCCCAACATGGGTTCGTGAAATTGTTCCAGGGCCAGAAGCTGAGATGTCATCAGCAACCTGACTGTTCACACTAGCAATTAAGCATACGGGTGTCTACATTGACGTCGGAGTTCAACCAGTTGCTTTGTCGTCACCTCTGCGCGTTGCAACGTTTGTGGTAGACACTGGCTCAGCTGTGTCAATAATGGGAGAACAACAGTTTCGAAGCTTCTTCCAAGACCAAGTTCAGTTGCAAAGCTCTCAACTTACATTGTTGCATTTTTCACACTGAAAAATTCCCGTGCACGGCCAGTTTCCCGCACGCGCTACGTACAAAGCAGAAACAGCTGTGGTGATATTCCACGTCACACCAAGTGGAACATCGCTGCTTGGCTTAGATGCTGTACATGCTCTTGGCCTTCATATTGTAGGCACGCAACTACGCTGCCTCAATACGGCCATCGAAACGGGTGTTGACTCGACACCGTCGAAGTGTCCCGACATGCCGTCCGCACATTCACAGCACTCAAACAAGCTGGTGTCAGCAAATACCATAAAGCCGCCAATGGGTTCCCCCTGATTTGGCATGCCCACTTCATTACGGACCAAACTTGGGCACTTGTTTTCACCAGGGCTTGGACTTGTCAAGGGTGTTCAACATCAGGTAAAACTCAAGCAGTCTATTGCCACTGTCACGCAGAAGCTCAGACGTCTACCATTATCAGTGTGAGAACCAGTCGGCAACGAGCTGAAGAACCTGCTATCCGCCGATGTCATTGAATGGATAAACGCGTCCAAGTGCGTTTCCCCAATGGTTGCAGCCCTCAAGAAGGATGGTAGCATCAGTGCCTGCATTGTCCTTCGGGAGGCTAACAAAGCTGTAGTGGTTGACAGCTTTCCCCTGCCACACACAGAAGAGTTGCTACACGCGCTGACCGCGGTGCCTGTCACTTTTCCAATGGATTTGGCCTCTGCATACTACCAGGTCCTGCTCCATCCAGACAGCAGAAACTTCACAGCGTTCATTACCCACGACGGCCTTTTCCGATTTAAGAAGGTGCGTTTCGGACTAGCCTCAGCGCCATCCTCCAAGGCTGCAGAGGTGTCCTCTGTTACCTCGACATCATCTTCTGCAAGTCAGAGAAGGAGCACAGGCAAAACCTGGAGCAAGTATTGCAGCTGATTGCAGACGCTCGGCTCAAGCTGAATGACAAATGTGTTTTTAATGCATCGGAGATCTCATTTCTTGGTCACCGCGTTAGCGCTGAAGTAGCACCCCTTCAGACCAAAGTTGATGCTATCGTTTACACCGCCACCCCTGCAGACGCTGGCAAGCTCCGGTCCTTCTTGGGACTAGTGGAATATTATGCCAAGTTTTCCCCGTGCCTAGCAGAGGAAGTCGAGCCCATGCATAGACTTCTCCGTAAAGATGCTCCCTTTAACTGGGACACTGCTGCTGAGAGCAGTTTTGCAAAAGTAAAGAATCTTCTCACCTCCCACAAGGTACTACGGATGTTCGATCCAACACTTCCCATCATTGTGGCCACCGACGCATCCGCATATGGTCTGGGTGCAGTACTGCAACAAGTTGATGGTCAGCACATTCAAACCGTGGCATTCGCATCCTGATCATTGACGGAAGCAGAACGAAGGTACTCGTCTGATGAACACGAGGCTCTAGCCTGCTTGTGGGCTTGCGAGAAATAGCACGTATACCTATGGGGACGTCCATTTACTCTGCAAACGGATGATCAAGCGCTAGTGGCCCTGCTCTCAGCTCAAAGCACAGGACAGCGACCGCTGCGCATCGCAAGATGGACTGCACGGTTACTGCAGTACATCTTCACGATGCAGTACAGGTGTGGAGAACACAACAAGGTAGCCGATGCCTTGTCTCAGCTACCCAGGCCAGACACTGAAGGTGGCCTCGAGATGGACGAAAAAATTGTGTCTCTGGTGACGTCGTACACCAAGAAGACCTACGACTTGCTACAGCTGACGATAGCACACTCCAAGTGGTTGTCTGTTACGTACAGACATTGTGGCCGCGCCGAAAAAACCTGGCACTCCAACTGACTCCGTACTATGAAGTCCGAAGGGAGTTGTCCGTAGTTGATGGTGTGCTCTTGTGTACAGAGCGCATTGTAGTTCCCGCCAAGCTCACAGCTACTTTTGTCCAGCTGGCTCACAAGTCCCACGCTGGTATTATAAAAACCAAACAACGTTTACGAGAAAAGTACTGGTGGCCAGGATTGGACAAGCAAGTTGAGACGACTATCCGCAGTTGTACTGTTTGCCAGAGTGCAGAAAAATGCACTCGCCCACACAACTTCAGCCAGTACCTTTTCCTGATAAGCCCTGGTACAAGATCGCCATTGACATCATCACTCCTTTCGCGCATGGAGGAAGGAAAAACAAGGAGGGAGCATACCGCAAAGCGATTGTCGCTGACTGTGGTGGCCCAACACGTGGTGAAAATGTCAGAGCCCACACCACTTCAGCCAGTACCTTTTCCCGATAAGTCCTGGTACAAGATCGCCATTGACATCATCACTCCTTTCGAGTATGGAGGAAGGAAAAACAAGGAGGGAGCATACCGCAATGCGATTGTCGCCGACTGTGGTGGCCCAACACGTGGTGAGAATGTCAGAGCACGGAGGATACGTCAGAGCACGCGGTAGGTTTTAGTACTCCCGGTTGATTTTTTTTTCCAATACCCATTCGAAACCATTTGAAACTCTTGAAATGAGGAAAACCAAAAACAAGGCAAAAAAATTACACAATCTTCCCGTAGGGGAACCTTGAGTAGCATGTGAAGCAGCCATGGGGTCGACTCAAAGTAGTTTTATCAGCTGTATAAACTTGGACATGCAGCAGCGCCAGCAACGCGCAGAACTGTTGTCGACGCCGTCGGCGTTTTGCCCGCGTTCGCACCGAACGCGCGCGGCGTTGGTGACTGTTGCCGGTGCCTCTGGGGCGCCTACCGTCGCGCCTCTAACCTAAGCTGCTTCGCATTATCGCGCACGGAGCCGCAGGTGTTGCCATTCGTTGAGCAATCCGGAGAGGAGAGGAGCGTCGGAGAAGAGAGGAGGAATGCCGAGAGGAGAGGAGACAAGGAGAGGAGGAGGAGGAGGAGCATGCGCAGTGTGGGTGTGGACGCCGCACGGCGGATTCAGGGAGGGACATAGCCCCCGAACATAAGATGCTTCGCATCTAAAAAACAAAGCAAGGAAAAATCTTTTTTCTTCCTGCATGTGAGCAGCTGCCGGCCGAGCGCGCACGGAATAAAAACTACCGGCAACCAAACATCTCGGCAAATCTCGATTCTCCGTGATCTCGTCGGAAGAGGTCACGTGTTGGGCCACCACTACTGGCTACACGAAGCGTTTGCTTGCCAAGGCTGTCTGCGTGACGTAATGCTCCCTCCTATATTTTTCTTCATGCTTTCGAGCATGTGCCTGTAGACTCATCATTGCAATAGTAGATTATTTTTCTAAATGGCTAGAAGTGGCATTCTGCACCGATGCTACCTCTCGCATGGTGATGAAGTTTCTTCTCACGCTCTTTGCAAGTGAATGTTACCAGACTGAGATAGTATCCGACCATGACTGACTGTTCACGTCAAGGGAATTTGAGTCTGTTGTACATGCTGCCATCTAGTGAAAGTGGGGAGACATAGTTCACCGTGACTGCGCGTGGTCGGTGATCTGGCAGCGCATGCTTTTCTTCTTGAGATAGAACACGTCTGAGAGATCATTAAACGTGTGCGTATGTGACTCCTCGTCTGGCCGTCTCGCTCTTTCCTGGCTACAACAGAGTCCTTTCTTGACCGCGAGATCAACCACATCTTTTCTGCCGTGTACCACCCATAGGTAAAGGGTCTTGTTGCGAGATTTAATTGCATACTGAAGTCGTGCATTCAACTGGCCCTACTGGACCAACGTCCAGTGAAGGCAATGGTTACTGAATACCTAGGAATATACCGAGCCACGCCCCTTCACAGCACTACCGGTCTCCCATCGGCATTTCTTCTACATGGCCGACATATGAGAACTGCTCTGGACGGCATCGGTCAGCCAACAGCAGACTTCAGCACAAATCCAGCTCGGGAGATGATTTTGCTCAGAAAAAAGGTTCCAAAGCACCAACGGAAAAGTAAGGCCTATACTCACCAAAGACGAGCAGCGAGAGTTCCAAAATTTCCAGTTGGCAACTATGTACGAGTAAAGAAACCAGTTCCAGGACCAAAGGGCACTCCTAGTTATGGAGCACCGTTGAAAATCCTCAAGAGAATAGGCCATTGGTCCTTCTACCTGGAAGACGGGAGGACCTGGAATACTTTGCAGCTGTCTGCAGTACCAAAAGAGGCATCACCAGGGCAAGAGACCATCTTGGCCAAACCTTGCATGCTTGACATGCCCGAACACTACAGTAGACAAACACCAGACAAGACATGAACCACTGCACCTTGGGATCCGCAGCCAACACATACCACCACTCGCACTACTCTGTCCCACGATAAACGTGATGTTGCACACTCTCTTTCACCACCAGTGTCTATGCTGTCTATGAGCCGGCGGCAACACGGCGGTTCTACAACTCTACAGCGAGGTAGTGCAGCAGGCTTCGGGTGGGAAGGGACGAACGGCAGGGAGCACATCGTCACGTGTCAGTGGCGCAGGGCGGGTGGAGAACCAGCTAGCGCGAACTGGAGGACGACAATCGCAGGCGGGAGGCAAACGTGTAGAGCGAAGGGTCCTAGTGGTGGGGGACTCCAACGTAGCTAGGGTTAAGGAGGGCGTCCTTACAACAGTGAAGGCAGACGGGCGGGTGAGGGTGGAGGCCCAGTCAGGGAAGTGCATGGTTGACGCAATGGCAAAAGCTCAGAAGGTGGTATCGGACAACCTCGAGCATGAACATCCGGTCGTTATCCATGCTGGTCTCAACGATGTGCTGAAGGGAAGGAGCCAGAACCTAAACGGACAGTTAGAGGTTGGGTTGCGTAAACTCAGAGAAACCTCTGCGAAAGTGCATGTGACCATATGCACAATCCCAGAGGTCCGGGGCCAGGCTAGCGGGATGGAATGGAGGGTGCTTGAGGCTAACCGGGTCATTAGGGGTCTGAGCAGACCACTTGGGTACGGTATAATGGAGGTAAACCTGGAAGTGTACGAGTCTGGCTGCCAGCCTTTTGCACAGGATGGCATTCAATACAGTGGTGCCACGGGCGGGAGCGTAGGTAGTAGGATAGGGCGCCAAGCTACGGCTTTTTTGGGGGGACCCAGAGCCCTAAGACCACCAGTGTAGACGAAGACGGACCCAGAGAGGCTCCAAGATTCAAGAAACGTAGAATCGGTAGAAGAAATAGACGTAAGCACCAGGGGCAAGGTCATTCTGACATAGGGTACATTAACATGCAAGGTGGCAGGAATAGGCTGAAGTGGGAGGAGATAGACGAGCAACTAAGGCAAGAAAAGCTGATGGTATACGGGTTTGTGGAGACACATCTTAGGGACATGGAGCAACCTCCCTGTAATCCTGACTATGCATGGGAATATTGCAATAGAACAGAGGGCAGCAGAAAAGGGGGTGGAATTGGTGCATTCATTCATAAAAGTATGAACTGGCAAAGGCTCAAACAGGAATGCAAGGAGCATTTATGGCTAAAAGGGAAAGTTGCAGGAGAGCAGACACTCCTTGGCTTTGTATACCTGTGGACCGGAGCAAATGCCAAAGAGGAAAACAAAAAAATGCTGGAATGCATATCAAGTGACATTATTGAGCTAGGAGAAGGGTGCGAGATTATTATACTAGGAGATATGAACGCACACATAGAAGACATGGACGGGTACACAGACTCAACAGGCAACATGATGCTGGATATGTGTGAAATGCATGACTTAGTTGTATGCAACAGTACTGAGAAGTGTGAAGGGCACATAACATGCGCCTGCAGTCGACGATAGATTATGCACTAATGTCACATAGGATGCACGATAGGCTAAATGTAATGAGCATAGATGAATATGGCTCCAGAAGTCTAGGTAGTGACCACAAACGTATTAAGGTGAGTTTTAGAAGGGAAATGAAAGTAGGTAGGAGGCAAGATGAACAACCAGGTGGGATATTTTACTCGGAAAAGCAGCTTGAAATAGCAACCCAGCAAATTGAGGAAGTAATTTCAGAGGATACAAAAAACAGAATGGACATATGCAAATTTAACAGGACTATTTGAGCTAGAGCTTACTAAGGTACGAGTCAGGACAAAAGGGAACAGAAGACGTAAACCCAAGAGCTGGTGGGATGAGGAGGTTAAGAAGGCCATAGAGAAGCGTCAGGAAGCATCCAGGGAACACAGATATTCAAAGCAGAGGGGTGAACCAGAAGCTGATGTAGGCAGAAAATGGAATAACTTTTTAAACTGTAAAAGGGAAGCATCCCATTTGATCAATGAGAAGATCAGAAGAAAGGGGGGTCAATGGTTGTCAGAAGTAAACAAAAAGGATAGAAAAGCAGCGAAGAAATTTTGGAAACATCTCAACTCCTTGAGTAATAAGACTAGCCTAGAGCAGAGGTTTATAGTTACAGCTCAAGGTGTTCGACTAGAGGGAGATGAGGCAATGGAACATATAAGAACAATGATGACAGAAAAATATAAAGAACGAAACATAGCATGTTCTCAATCAGGTGAGGATGGACTAGTCAGTGCAGTGGCTCCACTGGCACAAAGCGAGTGGGAAAGGGCAGAGAAGAGGGTTCCTAGTAGCACGTCGACAGGTCCTGATGGCATCCCAATTATGTTGATAAAGACATTGGGCCCAAAATCTAAGAAAGCATTAAGAGAGGCAGTGAGCAAAATGATAATGGACGGTAAAGCCCCCGACGGGTGGAGACTGAGCAGGATGAGCATGATATATAAGGGAAAGGGGGACAAAGCCGACATAAACAACTACCGTCCCATAACAGTGACGTCAGTGGTTTACAGGGTGGTGATGCAGATTATAAAGGACAGACTGCAGGCATGGGTGGAGAGCGAGGAGGTGCTGGGGGAACTACAAAATGGGTTCCGAAAACAAAGAAGGTTAGAAGATAATCTGTTCTCATTGACACAGTGTATTTAAATAGCAGAAAAGGAACACAGGCCCCTATGGCTTGCCTTTCTGGATATCAAGGGAGCCTATGACAGTGTAATCCAAAAGGATTTGTGGGACATACTGGGCACTCTAGAGGTGGAAGATGGAGTAAGAAATCTTTTAAAGGATATCTACAAAAGTAACAAGGTGCTTATAAAATGGGAAAACAAGGTATCTGGGCCTATAGAGATACAGCAGGGGCTTAGGCAGGGGTGCCCTCTGTCACCTGTGTTGTTCAAGCTGTATTTACAAGGATTAGAGAAAAAATTAGAGAGGAGCGGACTTGGCTTCAACCTTTCCTATTTCAAGCAAGGAGAATGGATTAAACAGTCATTACCAGGACTGATGTATGCGGATGACATTGTACTTATGGCTGACAGCAAGGAAGACTTGCAGAGATTAATGGACATCTGTGGTAAAGAGGGAGATAGCTTAGGTTTGAAGTTTAGTAAAGAAAAATCGGCAGTCATGACTTTTAATGATAATCAGGGCAGCGAGCATAGGATACAGGAGGTTACGCTGGAGGTGGTGGATAAGTACAAATATCTTGGAGTGTGGATAAACAATGGGGCTGAGTACCTAACGGAACATGAAAAATATGTGACGGCTAGAGGTAGCAGAAATGCAGCTGTGATGAAAAATAGGGCACTGTGGAATTACAATAGGTACGAAGTGGTGAGAGGGATTTGGAAAGGGGTGATGGTCCCTAGTTTGACTTTCGGCAATACGGTCCTGTGCATGAGATCAGAGGTTCGAGCAAGGTTGGAAGTTAAGCAGCGAGGGGTAGGTAGACTGGCTCTGGGAGCACACGGAAATACTGTGGGAAATCAGGGGGTACAGGGAGACATGGGATGGACGTCATTCGAGGGCAGGGAAGCCAGCAGCAAGATAGAATTTGAGGAGCGATTGAGAGAAATGGCAGAAAAGCGGTGGGCAAGGAGAGTTTTCAGTTATTTGTACATGAGGAATGTTGATACAAAATGGAGGAAGCTGACCAGAAAACTGTCAATCAAATATTTGGACTGCAGGAGGGGTGCAAACCAGGAAACAGCAGTTAAGAAAAAGGTTAAGGAAACAGAGAGGGGTCTGTGGAAAACAGGGATGCAGACGAAATCAGCACTGGGAACATACCGAACTTTCAAGCAAGAAATTGCCAAAGAAAATATCTACGATAATTCTAGGGGAAGCTCTTTGTTGTTTGAAGCCAGGATGGGAGTATTGCGGACTAAGATGTACCGAGTCAAGTACCAAGGTATAGACACATTGTGCTGTGTGTGTGGAGAAGAAGAGGAAACGGCTGAACACCTCATACTTTTCTGTAAAGGGCTTAACCCTACAGTGCAAGGCAACGGGGCTGATTTTTTCAAAGCATTGGGGTTTAGGGACAGTGAAGGCAAAATAGACTTTAAGCGGGTAGAAATAACCAAACAGAGCTTATCTGATTGGTGGATAAAATCAAGGCAGGGGTGAAATTTCACCCACCACAAAGTACAAAATATGTTAACAGTCATGGCTAGGTGGCGTATGCCACTGCCCGGTTTAAAGGGTTCAGCCTCATCCATCCATCCATCCATCCATACATGTAACATCGAGAGGTGGCGCCACAAGTGTCACATGTATATTATAGCAGTAGACATGCTTCAATAAAGAGTTCAGTTCAGGTTTATCTTGAGTCGTGCGGTGTCCGTTCGGCCGCCTGGTTTGGTCGACATAACAGTTTTCTTCCAAGGCATCACCTATAATGTGCTGTTCAGAGGCGTGCCAACGAGAGAACGTATAATGCGACTGCTTATTTTAAACCTAATTCTGATGTTGTGGGGACTAGGTAAGTTTAATTGCCCTGTCACGCGTTCGCTCGATTGCGAATATGTACTATCCGAATCTGCTCATTTCCGATTGTATACACGGTCGTCTGCGCCCTCAAGCTCTGTAAGCTAAACAAACTCAATCCTCATTGCTGAACATGTAGGAGTGATAATTTTCTATCGTGTTGAAAAAGTTCATTTGCGATCAAAAGTGCCCATGTTCTCGAGAGCGTGGCTAGAGGACAGATGGGCTATAGTTATTTCAGACGCTACTTGTGTATCTGTGGCAATACAAAATATGTATTTTATTCTCTTATCCTAAGCAGAGAATACAGACTAAATAAGCAAAGTGTGTTGGGCAAAAATCTAAACAAAATTTCCTGTGCACGCCAAGCTCATACGTGCATTGCAGTGGATGCGATGGTTTTGTCCGCTGCCGTGCCCGCTGCACAGCACGAGCACAAAAAAATTTGATTTAACCGCTCTTTCTGTGCATGTGTGGGCAGCAGTGGTTGTGAGAGAGAAATGTGGGGACTTTCAGGGCTTTCGGTCTTTGAGATGTCTTTGCCCAGGTGCTATGGGGGAGAATATTGTTTGCTTTGTTCGTCCCTAGCCTGGCATGGCAGTGCAGAATCGACAGAACGCGTGGCTGGCACAGCAAAGAAGCTGTGTCCAAGGCGAGTTTGTTGCGTTTTTCTGCAACTGTAGCATATCAAATTCTGATAGTCACAGGGGGACACGTTTGGAAGTGAAGTGTCTTCTTGGATGACTTTAATAGCGAAACATATTTTTATATTTATGTCCACTGCAGGATGAAGGCCTCTCTCTGCAATCTTCAATTACCTCTGTCTTGCGCTTGCTGATTCCAATTTGCACCTGCGAATTTCCCAACTTCATCACCCCACCTAGTTTTTTGCCGTCCTCGACTGCACTTCCCTTCTCTTGGTATCCATTCTGTAGCTCTAATAGTCCACCAGTTATCTACTCCACACATTACATGGCCTGCACAGCCCCATTTCTTTCTCTTAATGTCAGGCAAGATATCAGCTATCCCAGTTTGCTCTCTGACGATGTGGGAACCCTCGGGTCCCATAACCGCCGCACGGGCACTGAACGTCGCGTCACGCGCATGCGTGCCAGGGAGAGTTGGGAGAGGGGAAACTTTCCTTCCGCGGGCGGCGCACGGGAATCGCAAGCGCTATCAGCGCCACCGGGTGGGTCACGCGAGATCCCGCTGATATCGCCCGGGTCTCTTTGGTCTCCAGCAAGCGGCGACGGCGCAAGTCCCCGCCGTCGCTCCCGTATTCCCGCACGTGGTTAGTCAACCGCGTTCTTGCCACGGCAAACGCCGCGGCCTCCCCGTATTTCCCCAGGGAACACGGGGGGGGGGGGGGGGGGGGGGCGTTTGCCGCGGCAAGAACGCGGTTGACTAACCACGTGCGGGAATACGGGAGCGGCGGCGGAGACTTCCGCCGTCGCCGCTTGCTGGAGACCAAAGAGACCCGGGCGATATCAGCGGGATCTCACGTGACCCACCCGGTGGCGCTGATAGCGCTTGCGATTCCCGCGCGCCGCCCGCGGAAGGAAAGTTTCCCCTCTCCCAAATCTCCCTGGCACGCATGCGCTTGACGCGACGTTCGCTGCCCGTGCGGCGGTTATGGGACCCGAGGATTCCGACAACCCACACCGCTCTCTTCCTGTCTCTTAACGCTATTCCTAACATTTTTCGTTCCATCGTCCTTAACTTGTTCTCGAGCTTCTTTGTTAACCTCCAAGTTTCTGCCCCATATGTTAGCACCGGTAGAATGCAATGATTGTATACTTTACTTTTTAGCGACAGGGGTAAGCTCCCAGTCAGGATTTGGCAATGCCTGCCGTATGCACTCCAACCCAATCTTATTCTTCTGTAAATTTCTTTCTCATAATCAGGGTCCCCCGTCATTAATTGACCTAGATAAACATACTCCTTTACAGACTCTAGAGGCTGACTGGCAATCCTGAATCCTTGTTCCTTGCCAGCTAGGCTATTGAACATTAAATATTATCTTTGTCTCCTGCATGTTAATCTTCAACCCCACTCTTACACTTTCTCGGTAAAGGTCCTGAATCATTTGTTGTAACTCGTCCCCATTGTTGCTGAATAGGACAATGTCATCTGCAAACTGAAGGTTGCTGAGATATTCGCCGTTGATCCTCACTCCTAAGCCTTCCCAGTCTAAGAGCTTGAATACTTCTAAGCATGCAGTGAATAGCATTGGAGAGATTGTGTCCCCTTGGCTGACCCCTTTCTTGATAGGTAACTTTCTATTTTTCTTGTGGAGAACCAAGGTAGCTGTGGAATCTGCAGATATTTCCCAAGATATTCACGCATGCCTCTCTTGGTATGCTTCACCGCAATACATTTCGTATGCTTGACCGCGAAGGACCGATGCATTGCGGCGAAGCCGACAGTAGGAAACCGGCATTATGCAGCGCTCAAGCTTCTTCTCAGTGACTGCGGATATAAAACACATACACGTTCAAGAACTTTTCGTCGATCTTTACACCTCTTTATTGAATCAAAAGGTTAATGTACACCTGTGTCCGTGAGTTAAAAGATTGATAAAGACTCCGGGCACTTCGATGCACTGTGTAAAAAATTGAAAGCTTTATTTATGCAAGTGTCCGTGCTCCTGTAAGAAACTGCAATTCAGTGGTGACCCGTGTGGGGGTCTTCCCCAACCCGTAGCGCGTGTAATCGCAGCTACGTAGGGTTCGGGCGAATAAGGCAACCAGCGAGTCAACTCAACAACGTTTATTGCTGTCAGCAATAAAACACACTTGTAGAGGGAAGTCCGCTCTGTATAACAACTAATAAAATAGGCTTGCCTCGTCGCGTGTGGTAGTCACGCGAACGAGGTCACTCACGGCTTTCAGCAGGTAAAAATCCGTCCAGGCAGTAGGTCAAGCGAGGTCAGAGCGGGACACCGGTATGGACGAACACGGATCGTTCGAGCGCGCCACCGTTCGCGTGACCGTACACGTGAACGACTAGGCGATGGTGTCATAGCATGGGGCGAACGTATTCGCTCGCTATCGGGTCGCGGTGAGTCGGACTTCCTTGATTTGTCGCGCGCCCGTGTGAATGTTCTATTGGTTGTAATTCGGCTAGTATGTATTAGTGTATGAAAGGTGCAATAAATGCCCTTTTGATTGTTTGCACTACTATGTGTCGTTCCTTTGTCTCAAGAGCACATGTGAGACCCCACACCCGGTAGAGCTGAATCCGGCCTTATTGAAATACAGCCGGCTCATCAATCACTGAAAGTAGGGGCTGAATAAAAAACTCTAATGCTGATATTACACCTCATTGTTAGTGCTTAACTCAAGTTAGCCACTGACAAAGGCATTGCACTAAACATTTAGACTAAGTCTTAATACACAGCGCTTATGTGGCGAATAGGAGAGCAGAAGGTGAGAACATTGTTTCGAGATGAGGCAGAACTGCCTTCATTTGTGTAGTGAAATCGTGCTTATTATTTGTGTAACCTCAGTGCATTCACTTGTGTAACGTCTACTGCCGCTTACAGCTTTCGTCAGTGCAAATGCTCCTTTACTGGAAGCACCCTTTCATTTATCAAATAAACTTGCCATTTTGTAGTTTTACAAGTTTTCCTGTGGCCTTTTAGTCTTTTCTGAATCTGGAAGATATGGCTGAATGCATGTGTATCCGAGTTTGTCCTCCATCAGATTTAATGGTACATTTCACCTCGAGATAGCTGACACACTTCCAAAACCACAGGATACTACATGTGGTTCAGTGCAAGCGAGCACTGCGAATTCAACTATTTTTATGAAACACCGTGCTCTTGCTGCTCACAAGGCTAGAACAACTGATGAGTGATTGAGTCTTCCACTTGTGGAGTATTTTTTGGCACATGCTGTAGAGTGTCAAGGCCTGTGCAAACAGTTTCAGAAACCACCTCTTGCCTGGCATGCATGATGCATGACCGTGTCTTCATTTTTTTTCTTTTTCATCCTTTGCCACCACACCAATCTTTTTTTATATTGTTTTTTTTTTGTTCATGTGAGAGCCTGCCATTGCTATTTCCTGTACTTCCGCCTTTTTTTTTGTGGCAGTCACTGGCATTAAGTCTCTCTTGTCTAGGTGTACATCCCGATGACTAGCTAGAGGTGCCATAGACAATTTAAATGCGGGATATATAATCTCGAGCATATCGAAATTAAGGGAATTAGCTTTTAGTCTTTCTTTTTTGTAGGAAGGCCTCTAACCCTGTGTAATGACACTTTGGCAACAAACAACTGGCATACTTGACAAGTTCTTTCCAATGGCTGCATTTTTTGTACGTTGGAAGTTCACACAATTGCCAAGTTCCAAAGTGCACACATGCCCCCCAAGAACTTCTCAGCTTTGCAAGTCTTGTTTCATACTTTTGCCACTTAGTTCGTCATTTTATGTCCATTGTCAATATTGTTGACCAGGCTGCTTTTTGGCAATACCGAATTTACGAATTCATACTCAGCATGAAAGAATGCTTTAAAACAATTGTGCTGTCCACTTGCCTAATCATCCTAATCATGCCACTGTTTCATTTTGATCTGACTTCTCTATCGGAAGTACACTGTTCACCCAGTAAAAATTTAGATATGACGAGGACATAACACGCATGGCATGCAAAGTTGAAAACTCGGTTAAGTACTTTGTACTGTAAAATAAGGACCAGTGGGGATGTGGCTATGAGAGAGAGAACGACGACGAGAGAGATAAACCTAGTTTTGGTGCTCGATCGGCTGTGCTACCTCTCGCTGCTCTATCGTTCTAGTCGCGAACGCTTACTTCCCAAAGTGCTTCGTGACATTTGGTGGAAGGTGCTGGACCTGTTGGAAACCTAGAACTCCAAAGCCGGACGGTCCCTGTCACATCTCCCATGCCTGAGGAGACTAGTCCTACTGATCCACCCCCGGCACCGCCTCTGGTCGTCTGTCCTGGTGCGCCACGCCAACAGGATCCTCCCATATTCAATGTAACTGACGATCATGACGTAGAGGACTGGCTGTCATTGTACAACTGAGTGAGTACCCACAACAAATGGAATGACGCTGACAAGCTTGGTTACGTACCATTCTACCTTTCTGGGGTCGTCCATCTTTGGTTCCGAAACCATGAGGCTGACTTTTCCACCTGGACAGCATTCCGAATGAAACTTCAAGAAGTCTTCGGTTGCCCTGCTGTGCGCAAACTTCGGGCTGAACAACAGCTTCGCTGTCGTGCCCAACAAAAGGGCGAAAACTTTACCTGCTACATTGAAGATGTAGTTGACATTTGCCGGTGTATCAACCCAGATATGACTGAAGATGACAAGATCAAGAACATACTGAAAGGCATAGATGATGACCCCTTCCAAATGGTCTTGGCAAAGAATCCTCAGACGGTCAATGATCTTACAACGCTTTGCCAGAGCTATGAAGAGCTATGCAAACAACGGCTTCTACACGCCGAGCTCCCGCTCCAGATGTCGCGTTTTCAGCTCTGAGTGACGGTGTCAGTGCTACTCCTTGCAGTTCAGCAATCTTCGATCGAATCAAGCAATTTGTACGCGAAGAAGTGGCACGCCAACTCTCTCTTCTGTCAGCCAGTCAAGCGTCCGAGTTGCCCTGGTCTCGATCTCCATCAGGTGGTACAAGAACAAATCGCTAACGCTGTGCCACTTGCTCATCAACCAACCACCTCCTACGCCTGTTCCAATTACGTACCCTGTCGTTGTTGCGAATCCAAGGCCTCCGTCTGCAGCTATTCAATCCAGACCTACCAGCGCTTGTCCCTCACCTCCACAAGTAGCTACAACATTGCACCTACAAGCAGCTACTTGCCGCCACAGCAGCCCGTGCGCCCAGCTCGCCATTATCTGCATCAGTCTCAGCCCGCTGTTCTCAATCCATGGCGCCCCCATGACAATCGCCATATCTGTTATTCGAGCAGCCTACCTGGGCATGTAGCACGGTTTTGCCGCCGCGCAGATGGTATTCTTCGGATTCTCCGAGGGCACAAAGTAACAGTTTCGACTCTTTGTTCTGTTCCGCTACTGCCACTCAACACTTCGAAGTCTCATCTCCTGCTTCCCGAACCTTCAATACCCGTCAGTCTCCGTCTCCCCGTTGGCGTTCTCTGTCGCCGCTTATCCGTTGCCCTGAAGCTATCCGAGCGGAAAACTAAGGAACGCAGTTCCGGAGGCAAGAACTGCGATCTCAACGAACTCCTCAAGACCTCATTTATTTCCAGCGAACGTCCTTCAAGTTTATGCAGAAGACATTGCCGTTCATGCGCTTGTAGACGTGGGAACAGCAATATCGTTGATTTCGGACCAGCTTCGTCTTAAACTTAGAAAAGTCGCGACGCCAAATTCCGCCGTTTCATTACGTACAGCAAGCGCTGCGCTGATTGAACCCTTAGGGAACTGTACCGTGCGTGTTGTTATAAGCGGCACTTTATACCGTGTTGAGTTCATTATTCTGCCCCGCTGCTCCCATGCCCTGATTTTAGGATGGGACTTTCTGTCATCTTCACCATGCCATTATAGTGTCACGTAGTAGTGACGCTGAAGAAAACAGTCGTAAACTGTACAATGGAACTGGTTGTTTATTGGGCGAACCTGTGCCCACAAAAGCAAGGTACACTCAAAGCACAACGAAAGCGGCGAACACAGTCGGCGGTCGTCAAAAATCTGATCAGCGGCGAGACGCGTCGGCTTTTATACCTGAGTCATCGAAGGTTCCAGATTAATCCCTGATGCCCGCGTGTCTTCCAGAAAGTTCTAGACAATTCGCGTCGGTCACACAATCAGATAACATAAGCGTCGGTGATAACAGGCAACGAAAAGAAGCATCGATAACGTTCTAGAAACTTCAGATACACGCGCGTCCTGCGCCGAGCGATAACGTTTAACATTTGTTAGCCGGTGGAAAGGGGCCACCGGTGAAAGATAAACATGTATACGTGTCAATACCCTCCCCTTAAAAAGCATCGTCCCGATGCTACAAACACGAAAGCAAAAACAAAACCATGCGTAATAAACAAACAAACAAAAAAATAACAAAGTAGCAAAGTACCTAACGTCGTCAGCGGGCGTAGAAAGGTTTAAGACGCACCACATGGATGACTTCAGGCCGTGCCCGGCGCCGCTGTGATTGCGAAATGCCGTCTGGCACGACCTCATAGTCCAGTGCGCCAATACGTCGGGTTATCTTATATGGTCCGAAATAGCGACGCAACAGTTTCTCGCTAAGTCCTCGTCGGCGTATCGGAGTCCAGACCCAAACACGGTCGCCGGGCTGGTACTCGACGTAGCGTCGTCGTAGATTGTAGTGTCGGCTGTCGGTCCTCTGCTGGTTCTTGATGCGCAGGCGGGCGAGCTGTCGACCTTCTTCGGCACGCTGCAAATAAGTGGCAACGTCGAGATTGTCTTCGTCAGCGACGTCTGGTAGCATGGCGTCAAGCGTCGTTGCTGGGTTCCTTCCGTAGACCAGGTTGAACGGCGCCATGTGCGTCGTTTCTTGCACGGCCGTGTTGTATGCGAAGGTCACGTACGGAAGGATGGCATCCCACGTCTTGTGTTCGACGTCGACGTACATTGCCAGCATGTCGGCGATGGTCTTATTTAGGCGCTCGGTGAGGCCATTCGTCTGCGGGTGGTAGGCGGTGGTGCGGCGATGGCTTGTCTGGCTGTACCTCAGGATGGCTTGAGTTAGCTCTGCCGTAAAGGCCGTGCCTCTGTCGGTGATGAGGACTTCTGGGGCACCGTGACGCAGGAGGATGTTCTCAACGAAGAATCGGGCTACCTCGGCAGCACTGCCTTTGGGCAAGGCTTTTGTTTCGGCGTAGCGGGTGAGATAGTCCGTAGCTACGACGATCCATTTATTCCCGGACGTCGACGTCGGAAAAGGCCCCAGTAAGTCCATCCCGATCTGCTGGAATGGTCGACGAGGAGGCTCGATCGGCTGTAGAAGTCCGGCTGGCCTTGTCGGCGGTGTTTTGCGTCGCTGACAGTCTCGGCATGTCCTTACGTAATGGGCGACGTCGGCAGAGAGGCGAGGCCAGTAGTACTTTTCTTGTATCCTCGCGAGCGTGCGGGAAAAACCGAGGTGTCCAGCCGTTGGGTCGTCATGGAGAGCTTGAAGAAACTCTGGACGCAATGCTGAGGGTACCACGAGGAGGTAGTTGGCTCGGAGAGGCGAGAAGTTCTTCTTTAGGAGAATGTCGTTTTGCAAGAAAAACGACGCCAATCCTCGCCTGAACACCTTCGGCACAATGACGGTCTTGCCTTCCAGGTAGTCTACAAGGCTCCTTAGTTCTGGGTCGGCTCGCTGTTGTTCGGCGAATTCGTTGGCACTGATGGGTCCCAAGAAAGTGTCGTCATCCTGGTCGTCCTGTGGCGGCGGTTCGACGGGGGCGCGAGACAAGCAGTCGGCGTCAGAGTGCTTTCGCCCGGACTTGTAAACGACGGTGATGTCGAATGCTTGAAGTCTCAGACTCCACCGTGCGAGGCGACCTGAAGGATCCTTCAAGTTAGCTAGCCAACACAAGGCGTGGTGGTCGCTCACAACTTTAAAGGGCCTGCCATAGAGGTAGGGGCGAAACTTTGATGTAGCCCAGATGATGGCGAGGCACTCCTTTTCTGTTGTGGAATAATTTGCTTCCGCCTTCGATAGCGACCGGCTAGCGTAACTTACAACCCTTTCTAGTCCGTCAGTCCTCTGCACAAGAACGGCGCCGAGTCCTACGCTGCTTGCGTCGGTGTGAACTTCGGTATCGGCGTTTTCGTCGAAATGCGCAAGTATTGGCGGCGATTGCAGGCGTCGCTTCAGTTCTTCGAATGCTTCGACTTGCGGCGTCTCCCACTTGAACTCGACGTCGGCCTTCGTGAGGTACGTCAGTGGCTCGGCGATCCGTGAAAAGTCCTTGACGAAGCGCCTGTAATAGGCGCACAGTCCAAGAAATCTACGCACTGCTGTCTTGTCGGACGGCGGAGGAAAGTTGGAGATGGCTGCAGTTTTCTGAGGGTCGGGGCGCACTCCAGACTTGTTGATGACGTGGCCCAAGAACAAGAGCTCCTCATATGCGAAGCGGCACTTTTCTGGCTTTAACGTGAGTCCGGAGGTTTTGATTGCTTGAAGAACTGTTTCAAGGCGCCGCAGGTGTTCTTCGAAGCTTGAGGCAAACACAACGACGTCGTCTAAATAGACGAGGCAAGTCTGCCACTTCAAGCCTGCCAGTACTGTATCCATGACGCGTTGGAAAGTCGCAGGTGCCGAGCAAAGACCAAACGGCATGACCTTGAACTCGAACAGTCCGTCTGGTGTTATAAAGGCAGTCTTCTCCCGGTCCCTCTCGTCGACTTCGATTTGCCAGTAGCCGGTTTTGAGGTCCATCGACGAAAAATACTTTGCGTTGTAGAGTCGATCCAAAGCGTCGTCAATCCGTGGGAGGGGGTATACGTCCTTCTTCGTGATCTTGTTGAGGCGACGATAATCGACGCAGAAACGTAGGGTTCCATCCTTCTTCTTCACTAATACCACGGGGGACGCCCACGGACTCTTGGACGGCTGGATGATGTCGTCGCGTAGCATTTCGTCGACTTG
This sequence comes from Dermacentor silvarum, assembly GCF_013339745.2. NCBI lineage: Eukaryota > Metazoa > Arthropoda > Arachnida > Ixodida > Ixodidae > Dermacentor > Dermacentor silvarum. Next base: position 171,432,306 of record NC_051161.1, on the reverse strand, counting down.
TTGCCTTATGGCTTCGCGTTCGCGCGCCGAAACTCGGTACGGGCTCTGACGGAGTGGGCGGACATTTTCGTCGGTTATGATGCGGTGCTTGGCGACAGGGGTTTGTCGAACTTTTGACGATGACGAGAAGCAGTCCTTGTATTGCAGGAGCAGAGCTTTTAGTTGTTCTTTCTTATGCCTGGGAAGGTTCTGATTGACGTCGAAAGTTGGTTCAGGTATTATAGTCGTCGTTGCAGGTGCACTAGAATCCGTGAAGGCGAAAGCACTGCTGGCTTGTACTATTTCGTCGATGTAGGCGACCGTGGTGCCTTTGTTAATGTGCTTATATTCGTGGCTGAAGTTCGTGAGCATCACTGTTGTTTTCCCTTCGCGTAGTTCACCTATGCCTCTAGCGACGCAAATTTCACGGTCGAGCAGTAAGTGATGATCGCCCTCGATGACGCCCTCCATGTCTGCAGACACTTCGGTACCGACGGAAATCATTACGCTTGAGCGAGGCGGAACGGTGACTTGTTCTTCAAGTACATTCAAGGCATGGTAACTGATGCTTGTATCCGGCAGTATCGCTTTGTGTGTTGAAAGCGTTATCGACTTGGACCTTAAGTCGATAACTGCACCATGTTGGTGTAGAAAGTCCATGCCTAGGATGACGTCCCTGGAGCAGTGCTGCAGGATTACGAAGCTCGCCGGGTAAGTGCGGTTGTTTACCGTGACTCGCGCTGTGCAGATTCCAGCCGGCGTTATTAGGTGACCTCCCGCTGTCCGTATATCGGGTCCTTGCCAGGCCGTCTTCACCTTCTTTAATTTGGCGGCGAACGCGTCACTGAAAACTGAATAGTCGGCGCCAGTGTCGACGAGAGCGGTGACGTTATGACCATCGATGAGCACGTCTAGATCGGTAGACCGGCGTCTGGCGTTGCGGTTAATTCGTGGCGTCGGATCACGGCTGCGTCGGCTTGCTCTGCTGCTGCTACGTCGCGTCGGAAGGTCTTCGTTCGGCGGCGATGTGTTGTCAAGGCTGTTGCTAGGCGGCGTGCTGATATCTCGTCGTGATGATTCGCGAATCGTCGTCGTCGGCGGCGGCGGAGGATCTTCGGCATTGCGTCGTACAGCAACCGCACCTCCATCGGTTGCTGCTTTTAGTTTCCCGGGTATGGGCTGGGAGATCGGCCCCGGGTTGGGCCGGCATACAGGCGGCGATGCGGCGAGATGTAGCGGCCTGGTGACGGCGAGCGTGAGGGTCGTCGTGGTTGCCACTGGGCTCCGGCAAGGTAGTCGGCGATGTCGCGTGGTCGTTCACCTCGATCGGGACGCGGCGCGTTGACGGGGAACCCTCGTAGGCCCATCTCGCGGTATGGGCATCGGCGATAGACATGGCCGGCTTCCCCGCAGTGATAGCAGAGCGGGCGGTGGTCGGGGGCGCGCCATATGTCCGTCTTCCTCTGGTAGCTGCGCTGGACGACGGAACTGCGGCGTTACGGGGCCCTGGCGCGAGCGCGGAGGGGGGCCTTGACGACGGGCGACGGCGGCGTAGGTCAGCGCTTCCGGCTGGGGTTGCGGCGATTGTGGCTGCACATCGGGAACTCCAAGTGAGCGCTGAACTTCGTCTTTGATGACGTCGGCGATAGATGCCACGTGAGGCTGCGACCTGGGAAATAGCTTATGCAGCTCCTCGCGAACGACCGCTCTGATGGTCTCGCGCAGGTCGTCGGCGCCTGGCGCTTGAGCGTCGGCGTAGTTGGTCAGGGCACGGCGGTTGTATTGCCTGACGCGCATTTCAAGAGTCTTCTCGATCGTTGTAGCCTCGGAAAGAAATTCGGTGACAGTCTTGGGCGGGTTGCGCATCAATCCGGCGAATAGTTGGTCTTTGACACCTCGCATCAAGAACCGAACTTTCTTTTCTTCAGACATGTCGGGGTCGGCGTGGCGGAAGAGGCGAGTCATCTCCTCCGTGAAGATAGCGATGTTCTCGTTGGGCAATTGCACTCTGGTTTCTAAGAGAACCTCTGCCCTCTCCTTTCGTACGACACTCGTGAAGGTCCTCACGAAGTTTTCACGAAAAAGGTCCCACGTAACCAGGGTGGTCTCTCTGTTCTCAAACCAGGTCCGAGCAGCGTCATCCAACGAAAAATAGACATGGCGCAGCTTGTCGTCGTCACTCCATTTGTTGAACGTCGCGGTCCGCTCGTATGTCTCCAGCCAGGTTTCAGGGTCTTCAGCCGATGATCCACGGAAGGTCGGTGGCTCCCGAGGTTGTTGCAGCAGGATGGGGGACGCTGGGGCTGCCATTAGGGTCTTTGACTTGGCCTTGATTGCTGTGGTCTTCTCGGGAAGAAGTCCGTACTCCGGCAGAAGTCCTTGCTGCCTACGGCTAGCTCGCTGGTCCTTGGTGACGTTGGCGTTGTCCTCCGGTTTAGGGCTTGGATCGCGGCTTTGCGGGGGCGTTCGCTGCATGAACGCACTAGCACCTCCACCAGATGTCACGTAGTAGTGACGCTGAAGAAAACAGTCGTAAACTGTACAATGGAACTGGTTGTTTATTGGGCGAACCTGTGCCCACAAAAGCAAGGTACACTCAAAGCACAACGAAAGCGGCGAACACAGTCGGCGGTCGTCGAAAATCTGATCAGCGGCGAGACGCGTCGGCTTTTATACCTGAGTCATCGAAGGTTCCAGATTAATCCCTGATGCCCGCGTGTCTTCCAGAAAGTTCTAGACAATTCGCGTCGGTCACACAATCAGATAACATAAGCGTTGGTGATAACAGGCAACGAAAAGAAGCATCGATAACGTTCTAGAAACTTCCGATACAGGCGCGTCCTGCGCCGAGCGATAACGTTTAACATTTGTTAGCCGGTGGAAAGCGGCCACCGGTGAAAGATAAACATGTATACGTGTCAATAGATTGTGCTCGTGCTGAACTCACACTGTCGCCATTCGGCAACAACGTTTACTGATGACGCTTCCGGTCGTGTGTTCATCCCCGCCGACACCGAGATTCCTCTATACTCTGCCGCACTTGTACCCGTTTCCTGCGTTGGGTTTTGCAGTTCTTTTGACGCTGTCTCAGCTTGTTGCTTGCCGTCATTCCTTCTTGCTTCCTTGCTCTGCTAGCCTGCTCCCTGATCAGTGTCTTGGTTATGCTGACGAAATCGAACCAAGCTTCCTTTATGATGTGCCTGACGACCCGGCTTCTCCTCAGGTTGACGTTATGGCATTCAAGTTTCTCCTCCGCCGCCGCCGTGTGACCCAACATTTTCCTGGTGTATTGATCCCAACCTCACGCCAGGTCAGCATGCCCAGATCGTCGATATCCTTGACCGCTTTCGCACGTCATTTGACCTACAACAATCTCGCTTAGGCCGTACTTCCACTGTTGTCCATCACATCGACACTAGCAACCATGCACCTTTACGGCACAGGCCGTATCGTGTACCTGCCACAGAGTGTAGCGTCATCACTGAGCACGTTAGAGACCTGCTTCAACGCGGTGTCATTCAACCTTCGCACGGTCCCTGGGCTTCTCCTGTAGTGCTGGTCAAAAAGAAAGATGGCACAATTCGCTTTTGCGTGGACTACCGGCGCCTCAATAAGATAACCTACAAGGACATTTATCCACTACCCCGTATTGACGACGCGTTAGACTGCCTCCAAGGCGCCGAATTCTTCTCTTTGGACTTACGCTCCGGGTACTGGCAAGTGCCAGTGGCTGAGTCACGACTGTCCAAAAACGGCCTTCATCACACCCGATGGTTTATTTGAATTCACCGTGATGCCATTTGGCCTGTGTAACGCGCCTGCCACATTTGAAAGAATGATGGACAACATCCTGCGCGGCCTCAAATGGCAGATATGCCTGTGTTATCTGGATGACATCATTATCTTTTCACCGAACTTTCCTTCCTACTTACTTCGACTTGAACGCGTCCTCAAATGCATCGCCGATGCTGGCCTCCAGCTTAACTTGAAGTGTCGCTTCTCGGCCATATCGTGTTGAAAGAAGGTGTACTCTCTGATCCGGCGAAACTACAGGCTGTTGCCCAGTTTCCACGACCAAAGACCTTGAAAGAACTGCGCAGCCTCATTGGGTTAGCGTCATACTTCCGCCGTTTCATCCGCAATTTCGCCACCATAATAGCACCTTTCACGCAGCTTCTTCATTGTGACCACAACCTTTCGACCTGTTCACCAGATTGCGATGCCGCATTCATGAATCTGCGTCGTCTCTTGACGTCTCCACCAATCCTGCGCCATTTCGACCCAAGCGCTCCAATAGAAATACACACGGATGCCAGTGGCGTCGGCCTTGGTGCCGTTCTCGCTCAGAGAAAGGCTGGCTTCGATGAGTACATCGTCGCCTTCGCCAGTCGTACACTCACTAAACCTGAATCAAACTATTCTGTAACAGAACGAGAATGCCTGGCTATAATTTGGGCCATAACTAAATTCCGCCCGTATCTCTATGGTCGCCCATTTGACGTAATAACTGATCACCATTCACTGTACTGGCTGTCGCCCTTAAAAGAACCAACTGATCGTCTTGCTTGATGGGCGCTTCGACTGCAGGACCACAACATTTGAGTGCTGTACTGTTCTGACCGAAAACACTCGATTGCGGATGCCGTCTCGTTCGCCACTAACACTTTCTGGGTTTGCCAGCTCTCGAAGCATTGACAGTGCATTGACAATGCATTGACAGCCCTTGAGCAAGCAGAGTAATTATGAGGCCTTCTTTCACAAGCTTTCAGCAGCCTCGGCACACTGCCAGGCGAGTATCGCATCAGACTGAAGCCATTCCTTTTGCTGTATGTGCACCATGCTGGAAACCGATTCCACGAAGAGAAAAAGAACTTGAGAAAATGGGAGGGAATGGGCATCATTCGCAAAGTGGACGGGCCAACCGACTGGTGCACTGGTATTGTGCTAGTTATAAAACCTTCAGGAGATGACAGGGTATGCGTTGACTTGACACAGCTAAACAAATCAGTTTTGAGAGAATGCTTCGCGCTACCTACGGTCAATCAAGTGCTAGGTTCGTTAGCGGGCGCAAAGTGGTTCTCAAAACTAGACTCGAATTCTGGCTTTCATCAGGTTTGATTCACCAAGGACTCGGACGAGTTAACCACATTTATAATGCGATTTGGGCGCTACTGTTTCACGAGGTTGCCTTTTGGCATTACATCAGGACCTGAATGTTTTCAAAAGCGCATGACCGAAATATTTAAGGGCCTCCCTGGTGTAGTAAACCTGACGGGCGACATCCTTGTGTTCGGTGACACTGAAGAGCAGCACGACTCGAGGCTGACAAATGTTCTAGATAGATTGGTTCAGAATGTCACCTTAAACAAAGCAAAGTGTGTTTTCAGTGTAAACGAAATCTCCTTTTGTGCCATCTCCCGAGTAAAGACGGCATACAACCTGACCCAGCAAAGATAGATGCCGTAAAAAAACGAAGTTACATAACAGAGTTAGTGTGTTCTGGGCATGGCCAATCATCTTAGATGATTTTTGCCACACTTCGCACATGTAACAGCCCCTCTAAGAGCGCTGTTGACGAAAGAAACCGAATGGATTTGGGGCCTTGCGCAGAACACCGCCTTTGAAACCTGAAGACCCTAATTTGCTCTGCTAAATGTATGGCAATGTATGAGACTTCCAATGATTCTTTCAGCAGACGCGTCATCTTTTGGACTTTGTGCTGTCCTTTTTCAAGCACAACGTAATGGGGAGCGATGACCAGTAGCGTTGCCTCGCGATCGCTCATGAAAACTGAGCAGCGCAACGCACAAGTGGAAAAGGAGGCCTTAGCTTTGACGTGGGCTGCTGAAAGATTCGATGAATACATCAGAGAAATTGAGGCTATCTTTGAAACCTTTGTTAGGAAAGATGCCTCTTGATGTGCTTCCCCCACTTGTACAACACACTTTAGGTTGAGACTAATGCGTTATACTTTCGTGTCATGTATGCTCCCGGAAAATGCCTTGTCTTTGTGGACGCTCTTTCAAAGGCACCTCTTGCGAAAGACAAGCTGTACGCTCAGCTTGGAAGAATTCAGGTGCTCAGGTGAAGGAATACAGTTCACGGCTGAAGAAGAAATCAATAGGCAGATTCCCTACCTGCACAACCTTGTAGAGAGAACTTCTAGCGGCTTTAAGACCAGTGTGTACTGTACAGAAAGCCAACACACATGGGAAAGTACCTGAGCTTTGACTCGACACACCCAATTAGCCACAAGCGATCCATCGCAGCGGCACTATTCCCAGGTGTTCCACGTCTGCTCCAACGTAGTCAAGAACTGCAGGTTGCGAGAAGGGACCTGTTAAACAATGGTTACCCTTCACAACTGCTCAAAACACACGAATGCAATTCAGCTAAGCCCCACCATTAAACAGCGAAAGACAGCGCGAAGCGCTACCATACACTGTGAGAACAAGCGAGGCGCTTGCAAGAATGTTCAAAGGCTACGGTGTTCAAATCACCCACATTCCTTACCAAAAACTTGGCCGACAGCTGGTTCCCACAAAAGACCTTTAGGAGCGCACAGACTACCTGGGAGCAATCTACAAGATACTGCGCAAGGAGTGTGATGTGTCGTACAATTGCAAGAGCGGAAATTGTAAGCGGTGCTTGAAGCAATACAAGAATGATGTCACCAAGGGCCACAAAGCCGCGAACGCCGTGGAGGAAAATCACAAACTATGCCGGACACAGCATTGACTGGCACTCGGCAGCCATCACTGCCCTTTTGCTTTTAGAATGGTACTACATTCAATCAACTGAATGCATGATAGACAGGGCGGGGTGTAAACTTCCCGAGATACACGCCCGCACACTGCGCCATAAAAAGTCCCGCACCCATGCTTTGTGGGGTCTCACATATGCTCTTGGGACAAAGGAACGACAACACAGTAGTGCAAACAATCACAAGAGCATTTATTGCGCCTTTCATACACCAATGCACACTAGCCGAATTACTACCAATAGAACATTCGCATGGGCGCGCAACAAATCAAGGAAGTCCGACTCACCGCGACCGGATAGAGAGCGAATATGTTCACCCCATGCTATGATACCATCGCCTAGTCGTTCACGTGTACTGGTCACGCGAACGGGGGCGCGTGCGAACGATACGCGTTCGTCCATACCGGTGCCCTGCTCCAAGCCGCTACGCGAGACGTCTCGCGAAGCGTGGATCGGCGCACGCGCGGGACGCCCGCGTTGCTCACCGATCCCAACCCAAAGAGGAAGCGCCCTCGACCTTTCTCTCCCAAGTCACCCCGCCGTTCGGCGGCGTTAGCATCGCGACACTCGCGCCATCTCTCGCAATGCGCCGCAACCACCACGACCGCCACCGGGCTTAGCCCCACGCGGAGCAGCCGGACTACAGGATACATGCGGGGAAAACAACATCAGGGGACGCGTGAGATTCGCGCATCCCCACATCCCCCCCAACCTTAAATCACTACACATACTCCGGCAAAAAATGTCCACGCGCTTTCCATAACATGCGAGCTGACATTGTCTCTGGGGTTCACCGCTGGCGTCTGTTGGTCACAGCACCAGCTCTGCAGATTCGATGGCACGACTCACGCACAGGACTTCGGAAACGGCGACGCACAAGTCGGTACGAGCAAGGATGGATGGATGGATGGATGAGGCTGAACCCTTTAAACCGGGCGGTGGCATACGCCACCTAGCCATGACTATTAACATATTTTGTACTTTGTGGTGGGTGAAATTTCACCCCTGCCTTGATTTTATCCACCAATCAGATAACCTCTGTTTGGTTATTTCTACCCGCTTAAAGTCTTCATAAAGCCTTCAATGTCCCTAAACCCCAATGCTTTCAAAAAATCAGCCCCGTTGCTTTGCACTGTAGGGTTAAGCCCTTTACAGAAAAGTATGAGGTGTTCAGCCGTTTCCTCTTCTTCTCCACACGCACAGCACAATGTGTCTATACCTTGGTACTTGACTCGGTACATCTTAGTCCGCAATACTCCCGTCCTGGCTTCAAACAACAAAGAACTTCCCCTAGAATTATCGTAGATATTTTCTTTGGCTATTTCTTGCTTGAAACTTCTGTATATTCCCAGTGCTGATTTCGTCTGCATCCCTATTTTCCACAGATCCCTCTCTGTTTCCTTAACCTTTTCCTTAACCGCTGTTTCCTGGTTTGCACTCCTCCTGCAGTCCAAATATTTGATTGACAATTTTCTGGTCAGCTTCCTCCATTTTGTATCAACATTCCTCATGTACAAATAACTGAAAACTCTCCTTGCCCACCACTTTTCTGCCATTTCTCTCAATCGCTCCTTAAATTCTATCTTGCTGCTGGCTTCCCTGCCCTCGAATGACGTCCATCCCATGTCACCCTGTACCCCCTGATTTGGTGTATTTCCGTGTGCTCCCAGAACCAGTCTACCTACCCCTCGCTGCTTAACTTCCAACCTTGCTTGAACCTCTGATCTCATGCACAGGACCGCATTGCCGAAAGTCAAACTAGGGCTTGTCCTTGTTTCTCCCTTTCTTGTGTCTGTCTTTTTTATTGCGCTGAGTTACTTGTTCAGTTAAACTAGGGACAATCACCCCTTTCCAAATCCCTCTCACCACTTCGTACCTACTGTAATTCCACAGTGCCATATTTTTCATCACAGCTGCATTTCTGCTACCTTTAGCCATTACATATTTTTCGTGTTCCGTTAGGTACTCAGCCCCATTGTTTACCCACACTCCAAGATATTTGTACTTATCCACCACCTCCAGTGTAACCTCCTGTATCCTATGCTTGCTGCCCTGATTATCATTAAAAGTCATGACTGCCGATTTTTCTTTACTAAACTTCAAACCTAAGCTATCTCCCTCTTTACCACAGATGTCCATTAATCTCTGCAAGTCTTCCTTGCTGTCAACCATAAGTACAATGTCATCTGCATACATAAGTCCTGGTAATGACTGTTTAATCCATTCTCCTTGCTTGAAATAGGAAAGGTTGAAGCCAAGTCCGCTCCTCTCTAATTTTTTCTCTAATCCTTGTCAATACAGCTTGAACAACAGAGGTGACAGAGGGCACCCCTGCCTAAGCCCCTGCTGTATCTCTATAGGCCCAGATACCTTGTTTTCCCATTTTATAAGCACCTTGTTACTTTTATAGATATCTTTTAAAAGATTACTTACTCCATCTTCCACATCTAGAGTGCCGAGTATGTCCCACAAATCCTTTTGGATTACACTGTCATAGGCTCCCTTGATATCTAGAAATGCGAGCCATAGGGGCCTGTGTTCCTTTTCTGCTATTTCAATACACTGCGTATATGAGAACAGATTATCTTCTAACCTTCTTTGTTTTCGGAACCCATTTTGTAGTTCCCCCAGCACCTCCTCGCTCTCCACCCATGCCTGCAGTCTGTCCTTTATAATATGCATCACCACCCTGTAAACCACTGACGTCACTGTTATGGGACGGTAGTTGTTTATGTCGGCTTTGTCCCCCTTTCCCTTATATATCATGCTCATCCTGCTCAGTCTCCACCCGTCGGGGGCTTTACAGTCCATTATCATTTTGCTCACTGAATCTCTTAATGCTTTCTTAGATTTTGGGCCCAATTTCTTTATCAACATAATTGGGATGCCATCAGGACCTGTCGACATGCTATTAGGAACCCTCTTCTCTGCCCTTTCCCACTCGCTTTGTGCAAGTGGAGCCACTGCACTGACTAGTCCATCCTCACCTGATTGAGCACATGCTATGTTTCGTTCTTTAAATTTTTCTGTCATCATTGTTCTTATATGTTCCATTGCCTCATCTCCCTCTAGTCGAACACCTTGAGCTGTAACTATAAACCTCTGCTCTAGGCTAGTCTTATTACTCAAGGAGTTGAGATGTTTCCAAAATTTCTTCGCTGCTTTTCTATCCTTTTTGTTTACTTCTGACAACCATTGGCTCCCCTTTCTTCTGATCTTCTCATTGATCAAATTGGATGCTTCCCTTCTACAGTTTAAGAAGTTATTCCATTTTCTGCCTACATCAGCTTCTGGTTCACCCCTCTGCTTTGAATATCTGTGTGCCCTGGATGCTTCCTGACGTTTCTCTATGGCCTTCCTAACCTCCTCATCCCACCAGCTCTTGGGTTTACGTCTTCTGTTCCCTTTTGTCTTGACTCGTACCTTAGCAAGCTCTAGCTCAAATAGCCCTGTTAAGTTAGCATATGTCCATTTTGTTTTGTATCCTCTGAAATTACTTCCTCAATTTGCTGGGTCGCTATTTCAAGCTGCTTTTCCGAGTAAAATATCCCACCTGGTTGTTCATCTTGCCGCCTACCTACTTTCATTTCTATTCTAAAACTCACTTTAATACGTTTGTGATCACTACCTAGACTTCTGGAGCCATATTCATCTATGCTCATTACATTTAGCCTATCGTGCATCCTATGTGACATTAGTGCATAATCTATCGTCGACTGCAGGCTCCCTACCTCCCATGTTATGTGCCCTTCACACTTCTCAGTACTGTTGCATACAACTAAGTCATGCATTTCACACATATCCAGCATCATGTTGCCTGTTGAGTCTGTGTACCCGTCCATGTCTTCTATGTGTGCGTTCATATCTCCTAGCATAATAATCTCGCACCCTCCTCCTAGCTCATTAATGTCACTTGATATGCATTCCAGCATTTTTTTGTTTTCCTCTTTGGCATTTGCTCCTGTCCACAGGTATACAAAGCCAATGAGTGTCTGCTCTCCTGCAACTTTCCCTTTTAGCCATAAATGCTCCTTGCATTCCTGTTTGACCCTTTGCCAATTCATACTGTTATGAATGAATGCACCAATTCCACCCCCTTTTCTGCTGCCCTTTGTTCTATTGCAATATTCCCATGCATAATCAGGATTACAGGGTGGTTGCTCCATGTCCCTAAGATGTGTCTCCACAAACCCGTATACCATCAGCTTTTCCTGCCTTAGTTGCTCGTCTATCTCCTCCCACTTCAGCCTATTCCTGCCACCTTGCATGTTAATGTACCCTATGTCAGAATAACCTTGCCCCTGGTGCTTACGTCTATTTCTTCTCCTACCAATTCTACGTTTCTTGAATCTTGGAGCCTCTCTGGGTCCGTCTTCGTCTACACTGGTGGTCTTAGGGCTCTGGGTCCCCCCAAAAAAGCCGTAGCTTGGCGCCCTATCCTACTACTTACGCTCCCGCCCGTGGCACCACTGTAGTGAATGCCATCCTGTGCAAAAGGGTGGGAGCCAGACTCGTACACTTCCCGGTTTACGTCCATTACGCCGTACCTAAGTGGTCGGCTCAGACCCCTAATGACCTGGTTAGCCTCAATCACACTTCGTTCCATCCCGCTAGCCTGGCCCTGAACCTCTGGGATTGTGCATATGGTCACATGTACACTCGCAGAGGCTGCTCTGAGTTTACGCAACCCAACCTCTGTCTGTTTAGGTTCTGCCTCTTTCTTTTCAGCACATCGTTGAGACCAGCATGGATAACGACCAGATTTTCGTGCTCCATGTTGTCCCATACCACCTTCTGAGCTTTTGCCATTGCATCAACCATGCACTTCCCTGACTGGGCCTCCACCCTCACCCGCCCGTCTGCCTACAGTTTTGTAAGGACTCCCTCCTCAACCCTCGCTACGTTGGAGTCCCCCACCACTAGGACCCTTCGCTCTACACGTTTGCCTCCCGCCTGCGATTGCCGTCCTCCAGTTCGCGCTAGCTGGTTCTCCACCCGCCGTGCGCCACTGACACGCGACGACGGGCTCCCTGCCATTCGTGCCTTCCCACCCGAAGCCTGCCGCGCTACCTCGCTGTAGAGTTGTGGAACCGCCGTGTTGCCGCCGGCTCTCGCCTGCTGTTCAACGGCCTCTAGGCGTCCCTCCCTGTTCTCATAGCATGCCTCTGCCTGAGTCTCCGCGCTGTCCCCGCCGCCCGCCTGACGCAGCTCTGACCCGGAATTACGCGCTGCCTGTGCCATTAGCGCTTCCACCCGCTCTTCCAGCACGGCCCGCTTTTCCTGTTCTTCTTGTAGCTCGCCAGCTATTCGTTTTACCAGGATGGCCTCGGCCCCCTCCCTGTCAAGCAACTCGCCGATCCGAGTTTCGAGCTCAATTTCGAGCCCAACCCAAAGAGGAAGCGCCCTCGACCTTTCTCTCCCAAGTCACCCCGCCGTTCGGCGTTAGCATCGCGACACTTGCGCCATCTCCCGCAATACGCCGCAATCACCATGACCGCCGCGTGAGATTCGGGACGCGCGAGATTCGCGCATCCCCACAGCTTGTATCTTCATTGTGATCAAGGGACCCGAATGGGGCCCGAAACATCATTATTTTTCTTTTATCCTTGGCTTAGTGTACGGTTTTCACACCAGTATGTTTCCTTGCCAGGCGAGTTTTTTTTTGTCAAGCACTTGACTATGTGTGTCTGTCGTTCTATCCATTTTCATTTTTTGTGCACAGCAGTGATGCTACTGCGGACTTATGATTTGGAGTAATTTTTGGAGCATCAGAAATTTCATTTTCGAGCACTTTGGAGCAGGCAATTTGTCATTTGGGAGCAGCTAATTTTACACATCCTCAAGCATTTCGAAAAAGCGAGTTGCAATTTACATTCAAAGACCTGAATAATCAGAACATTCTTACGAGAAGCTTGGTAAACATTTCCATCCATTGCAGATCTCATGGAGAAAAAAATGCTCTGCTGTGCATGCGACACACACACACACAAATTGATAGTGGTTCATATATTGCTAGTTTTCCCAGATGTCATTCGGTATATCCAGACACAGAAATGATGAACACGTGTCATTGGCAGCATGCAGTTATTATAATCACATGTCATGCTGTGCTTCAAACAAGCTACAGTAAAACCCCGCTGTTACGTTCCCGGGTGCTGCGTTTTCCCAGCTGTTACGTCGTTTTCGGCCGGTCCCGGCATAGCTCCCATAGGACCCAATGCATTGGTAACCCTGCTGTTGCATCGCAAATGTGGGACCGTTCCCGCATCATGTGTTTTGCGAACTGCCACCCCGTGCTGGCCCGAGCGGCCACTTTGACTTTTCATGTCGCTTGGCTGGGTGGCTTGACGATGGGATTGGCTGCCTAAAGTGCCGGGGGCGACACCTATGACGTATTTTCGGTTTCCGCAAGCAAAAGCATGGCCTTTGAGATCCGTATTTGCTATGTAAAGATGGTGTCTATGATGCGCTGGAACTATAAAATTGGTTGTGGTGCATAGATGTTCCGTATAAAGTCCAAGGGTGATAACGCCGTGCGCCGTATGCTGTATGTGCGAATGAAAGCGTGCGAGAGGAGCCGACGACCGCGACCAAACCTTGCGCGCGCAAGAAAGAAAAGCAGGAAGGAAGCACGCCTTTTTCCGTTCGCTCGAGGCACCGGCGAGGGAGCGAGAGAGAGGGAGGGTGGCGTTGTACTCTGGCATCAACTGCGTACTACGCGGCGGCGCGCGGTCGAGTGGGCCATATCGTGAAGGCGATCTGCGTGGGGGGCAGAGTCTAGGCAGTGTAGGTGCGTCGGTGGCTCGTAGCTTTGTGCGTGCTGTGTGTTCTCGGCGCTCAGCGTGGAAGCAGTAGACACCAGAAGGAAGGTCACGCTGCTGCTGCGGCGCATCCTCACGCCAGTGTTCGACAGCGCGTGTCCGCACTCATCGAGTGTGATGTGTTCATGTTTGCCTGTGCGCGCCGACACCATGCTTGATAATATAGTTAATAAGTGAATGTTTACAAGTTTATACGGACGATAAAACTACTATACTGCTTACTTTGTACAGCTGCCTACTAATTTGCAATCGCAATCGATGCTTCGATTTTCGGGCGAAGCTACAACTTTTTTTTCACACGCAAGAATTAAAATAATATTGTGTGCAGTTCAACACTACTCTCATTTCTCAATTTTTCCTGTTTCTCGGCTCGTGTGTTTTCCGGCTCTTACGTATTTTTTATTTTTTTTACTGTCACGTGAAAAATGTATTAGCGGGGTTCTACTGCACTAGCTGCGTTTCCGGAGTAGATAACGTCCGCCGATGAACCGCCAATCGACTTTGAAGCCACGAGCCTCAGCAGAAACCTCACTTTGCCGTCGAGCCGCCTTGCAAAGCAGACGCGACTTAATCGGGACGCACGCTGTGCTGTTTCGTCTCCTGTTCCCAACTAAGGTTGCAACTAAGGCTCGCCCTATCATCACGTTGCACGTTTTAATTCCCCGGTGGTGCAATTGGCGATAGACGCCGTCAAATCCGAGACTGTTTGGCGCAGTTAGGCGCAATTTTCATTGATTGTATCAGGCTAGTGCGGTAAATGCCATTTGGCGCACTTTAGCGCAGGAGTGGAACCACTAGCACAGTGTTATTTCAAGATGAAGCATTACCAACCCACCCAAGTCGCAGTTTTATTGCATGTAGAGCATACCTGATTAACTCAAGCAGGCTAGGCAACAATTTGTTGCCGCCCCATTTCAAAGGGGATGCCAATAAATCATTGTCATCATCATCATCATCAAAGACCCCCGCCACAGCCAATGAGTCAGTTGGGCATGATATGGAACTTATCTGTGCGTCATCTTTTCAAGGTCACCGACTTTGCTCGGCGTTTCCCTTCGCAAACACTGCAGCTATCTTTGAAAAATGCAAAAAAAATTGTCAAATAATTTCTGAAGCCTTTTGGATCTTTACATCAGGGACGCAAGCTTCCTGCCAGTAAAGGAAATAGAATATCTGTTGTGCTGATCCTTTTTTCCTTTCCATGTGTATTTCTTCCTTAAACCTTTATATAGTACCGCTCAGGAAAAGCATTTGGTTGTTAGAGCTCTGTTCTGTGGTTCTTTTGCTGCGTTGCACTGTTGAATGCTGTTGTTTAAAAAGGAAATTTCTTTTGTGCAGAATCTACTGTGAATATATATTCGCAATCTTTTACAATGGCTTTTGCAATCATCAGAACTTTCACTGTCTTCCTCCCTGAGCATTGCCCTCACCATACTTTATCATTACGTGCCCTGTTACGAAATAAACAAGTTGCAAGTCTGCTCGCCATTTGTTTGTCCATGTGTTTTTTTCCCCGTTTTGTACGTAGCACAAGAAGAAAAATATGAGCGCACTCTGTGAAAATCATATGGGAATGGAATAGGGCTGCAGTCGTGCCAAACTGACAGTTTCAGCGTCGTCACTTGAAGCTATTTATTGATTAGTCAAAAGTAAACATCAAAAGGGCTTGGATCTCACTGGCTGCGTGCCTGCTGCAGCCTCACAGCGACATTCTCCCAGTTGGCAATGTCCCAGATGGCCTTGACGTAGTCTGGCCGCACATTCTTGTACTGCAGGTAGTATGCATGCTCCCAGACGTCTATGGTGAACAAGGGCACGAGCCCTGCGAAGAGAAAGCCACGCATCATCATTAAAGGATAAGTTACTTCAGCGACACACTAATTACGCAACGCAGTAAAATCTGCAACAATATTTCCTCATTCTTGCACTGACACCAGCAAGCAATGAAACCACATGATATGCTATTCATTTTTTCAATGTCGGTGGGTGCGTAATTAAAACATTTCTTTATTTGTTAGCATGTGGCAATGATAGAGCAACCTTGTCAGTAATATCCCAGTTCTGGCAAGATTAACCCTTTGAGGTCTGAAACTTTTTACCTACTGTCCGGTCGTTCCGGTCCGAAACTATTTCGCTAGTTTAGTAGTTTAGGCACCATGAAAGAAAATGACAACTGTGCCAGGAAAACTCACAGGATGTCTATTTTTGCAGTTGCTTTTTGTCCCCAAGTCTTTCAGTGATACTTGGGCTGCGTGTTGAAGCACTCAAAGCATTCTCCTGGGTGCAGTCCAAGATTATTGCTGCAAGTTTTGCAGAAACACATTGTTTCTTGCCCCCTTTCGTTTTGCAGTCACTGCAGAAAGCACAGTCCTTTTTGCTTTGGCCGGTATATGAAATGGGCTTTCTTCGCAGTGCAGACAGGCTCTGGGCGCCGTCACCCACCAGCTGCTTGATCGCTCCTTCTGGCCCTGTTTCAGCAGCTGCATCCTCATAACACTGTTCACGACTTCGAGAAGCCCCCCCCCCCCCCCCCCCCCCCCCCCAAAAAAAAACCCCCCCAAAAAAAAACCCGAAAAAAAAAAAAAAAAACCCACTGCTTTCTCTACCACTTCATTGACTTGTGGGGAAATGCATAGCTTGCACAGTAGTGATCGGTCCTGTCAACTGCACCCATATTTTCAATATAGTCGCCTATCACCGTGGGCTTCTTAACTGACACAGTTTTTCCTCCAGCTTGCTTCCTTGATACTTCTTTCATAGACGCATTGTGGGCTGAACGTAGCATTGTGACTTGCCCTGCCAGGCAAGCACCATGTACGAGTTTCTTTTTGCCGATGATAAGCAGCCATCTTTTTTCTGCAGCTTCTTGAGCTGCTGCGCCATTTGTTTTCTATATGTCATCACGGTCCCAGTGAGCTCTGCAAAAGCAGCTCTTCGGCAAGCAGCACTGGGAAATCGGTCAGTAGCTTGCTGCACTTTCTGCAGCAGGTGTAGCTGCATGCGAAGGGGAGCTCGGGACTGTAGAGGCTATCAGTCGTTGTGCCGCCGTAGTAAGGCTCAAATGCAGAAATGTAGCTTGTTAGGCAGTCAGCAAGGGCAGAAACCTGCATTGTGTTCGTTTCTAAAGATTGTAACACTCGCACGAGACTCGGCTCTTGAAGCCGGCGGTGCTTTCATCTAGGCACATTTTTGGGCCGGCGTTAAAACATCTCGGCATTTTGCATCAATGTAGGTCGCAACATCCCTGACCTTGCTTCCACGAGTTGGCTGACTTGAAGAGGCATCCGGGCTTGGAGCTACGTGTTGCATCCAAAAGGTTTGAAGAAATCTCTTCCGTTGGAATTCGGCTTGGGATTCAAGGCCATGTTCATGATTACCCCTAGGAAGGATTCTTCTAAGGACACATCTTCCCAGTCCTTCCAAACAGAGTACTTCGGAAGGACGGCGGCACTCAAAACTTTTTCATGCGCATAGCTGTTCGTTTCGTGCACTATTTCTTCAATCAGCTGGTCTGTGAAGAACAGTCGAAAGTAGTTGAACGCACAGTTTAGATTAGAAGCACTTACTTGGGATCAAAGTAGGCTTGCCAGCCTGTTGCACATGGTCGTGTATTACCAGAACCAGCGTCTCCAGCATCGTCTTCTTCGTCGCTGGCTTCTGTAGAATCACTATCTTCCTCACTCACTTTCGCTAAAAGCTTCAGAATTATCGCTGTAGAAGGCACTCGCCGAGAAGGCACTTCGCTGGAAGCGGTACAGAAACAGAGCTATGTAGCACTTGGATAATCCAAGGCTTTCAGCTGCAGCGACTGTCAAAAAAGCAAAGCTCAATTCAAACAAGTCTCTAAAAACGTGCGTGCAATTCAATCACGAAAAAGCTTCTTGGGCAGTGTCTGACAGCAGACCACAAAGGGTTAGAGCAAGATTAGAGCTGAGCGCACTTTTGAAAATGAAGCAACTGGAGGAACCGGAGGCATTCTGGTTGAACATCACAAATCTGACATCTAACCATTATGCCACGATACCTCTTTTTTTCTGTTCAATACATATATAAAAATTATGCCTGTCCAATGGAAGCTGCTACAATCCTCACACGATAAATAACAAGTTTCCAGAGTAAAACAACTATTTTATACTAAGAAGGCCACCGCCGTCATCTCCATGCAAAAGTCTAGTCTTTAAGCATGGACCTTGAAGCAAATGAGAAAACTGGATTTGTGCAACGTAGTAAATTGCGGGTACAACACACAAGACACCCACGGCCAAGGGGAGCAAAACATGTTCCACATTGCCAGCCTCTTCAGTAAGGTCCACTGACCTTCAGCGTCAATGAGGGAGTCCTGGTTGAAAGTGTTGGCCACTTGTAGCCTCCGTGTCTTGGGGTTGTAGCCAAGCCAGGCCCAGCCAGAGCCTTGCACCCCTACCGCACGGGCAGACATCAGGGTCTTAAGAGCCTCAAAGCTTCCAAAGTCCTTCTTGATTGCTTCCAGCAAGTCACCTGCGCATTCATTTGGTGATATTCGATTGCATTAGGGTCAAATTTAAGCTTTCATAGCACTGGTGTGGGCTGAATGAATATGCCAGGCTACAGACCCTGAAACAACCAGCGATTATTTATTGTAAAATCATTTGCGCGCTGGCAAAGTTTCTTTTCTATGTTCGCTCTCCAGGTCCCCTCCTTTACTTTATATGTGCGTGCAACGCTTGTGCATTGTTCTGGGTCTCCCAGAACAATGCACAAGCAGGTCTCCCTTCTTGCAATGCAACACTGGGTCTCCCCTTCTTGCATGATGGCAGCTAAGCTGCCACTGATATGCTACAATTTATTCACTTATGCAATACCCATAGTACATAACATCAAGTGGATTCATGGCAAACAAGTTTTGAGAAAAGTAAAAAAAAAAAAAAAAGCAAAATGATGAAACAGTAAAGGAAGCTAGAACTTACACACACTGTTAACGTGCAGAGAAAATGTGGACAGTAATATTGTAACGGTATTTCGAGGAGTGAAATACAATAACTGGTTTATTAAGGGCGAACTTGTGCCCTGAAACTAACTATGTACACGAAGAGTTTTTAAGAACGTTCCACACAAGCGTCTCTGCGCCGAACGCACTTCTTCCTCTTCTCCCCGTGGTGGTCTGCGCTACTGTCTCGTGCGCGTGCACGACTGGCATACATTGCGCCACCCCACGAAACCAAGCAGGCGCGCGAGACGTAGCAGACGCACTTTTGACAGAGTGGCTCGCTGGCTACCGATGTAGAATACATGCTTAGGAGCAGACTTGCGGCAATATTTCATTAGTCTAACAAAGCGCAAAATAGACCACTGAAAATTCACATTTTATTACACTCCCAAACTGTTCGTGGGAAGAGGTCAGCTGCAGTTTGCAGCCATTCTTCTTTTTCAATAACGGACCTGTAACAACCGATGTGGACGCAGTAGCAGCTTTTGCAAGATTGCTTTATTGCACAGAAAACAAGGGTTTATGAAGGTACGGTGCATCGCTTATCAGCACACGTGCGATGGGTTTCAACACGGCAGACATGCGCACAAGATAGCGAATTCAGTCACGTAACTGTTATCACATCCCTTCCCACCTAGTAGTCAATGCCATAACGAAGCACTGGTCGACGTACACGAGTAGACCTACGGCATGCTTGCGGAACTTCTGGCATAGGCGATCTCTGAACTGCAGTTTGTGTCGCTGGAAGGATAGGCGATCTCTGCAGTGCAGTTTGTGTCGCTGGAAGCTTGAAGCTGGGGTTAGCGTGATAACCTATCGGTACAGCATCCCATGCTCTCCGCACGTGGTTGCGATGACGTCGGTGTACTGAACCATCTGAAGTCTGTACTTTGTACATGACGTGGCCCAAGCGACGCAGTATCCGTGCGGCCAGCCACTTCGGACCACGAGAGAAGTTCCGCACATACACGGGGTGACCGTGTAGTAACTCACTCGAGGATGGCGGTTTGGTGCATCCAGGACTTGTCACGTCAGGGTGCAGTCTCGACAAGACAGAGCGGAAGCTCCTGCCCAGCATGAGTTCTGCTGGCGTCCTCCCGGTTTCGGAGTGAGGCGTGGAGTGCTGCTTGAATAAAAAACGAGAAACTTTACACGCCACTGTGCCCTGGCTCTGCTTTCGGAGCGCACACTTTAGCTCGCGTACCATGCGCTCAGCCCTTCCGTTGCTTGCGGGATGGTATGGTGCTGTGTACATGTAGCGCACGCCATTTTTGTTCAAGAAAGATTGCATTTCGTTGCTCGAGAAGGCTGTGCCGTTATCAGAAACAACCAACTCCGGCAATCCATATGAAGCAAACATTCTTCGCAGTTTTTCTATCACAGCTGACGAGTGAAGTGATGGCATTATCTCGATCTCGGCCCAGTTTGATAGCGCGTCCACGACAACAAGAAAGAAAACGCCCTTAACCGGCCCTGCAAAATCTATGTGAATTCTGCTCCATGGGCTTTCGGGTTTCGTCCAGAAATGCACAGGCGTTTTAGGTCCGCTTTGCCTGTTCACTTGACAGGGTTTGCAATGACGCACGAACTCTTCAATCTGGGACCACAGGACCCAGATTGAAGAGAGCCAACGGGGGACTACAATGCTCGCCCGAGAAATCTGAACTCATACGAGTCAGGCAAGGCCGGGGTAACCACACAGTCCCCACAGACCCAGCACGAAAACTCGAGGTACACCTCAACGGGGGCCTCATACCAGAAACGTCATTGCTTAGGGTGCTGGGCATGCGGCTGCAGTCTAACCAGCGTGCTACCCACACCCTTATGCTCCTCAAAACCAGTGTCAAGGCGATATCACACATGATATCCCGTGTAACATCCAAGAATAGAGGCATGAAGGAAGGGGACACCCTCCGACTGGTCAAAAGCCTGGTGGTGAGCAGAATCACATACAGCCTGCCCTACTACCATCTCACACAATCAGAGACGAAACAGGCCGACATGCTCTTGAGGATGGCTTTCAAGACCACTCTCCGCCTGCCGATGAGTACATTGACTGAGAAATTATTGGCACTGGGGTTACACAACACCCTCAGCGAACTCACAGAAGCCCTTCACGTCTCACAACAACAGAGACTTGCGCGGACTCGCACGGGCCGGCAGGTCCTACAAACCTTGGGCTTCAAAGCCACAACAATACGAACCCAAGAAACTTGCATAATACCTCGTCACGTCCAGGACAGGTATCACATTGCCCCAATACCACGCAACATGGACCCTAACCTAAACTCTGGAAGGAGGAGTACATAAAGTACATAAAGAAAACATTCAGGTTCTATACCACGGCCCGTTTTACGGATGGCGCTATGTACGGAACGAAGAATAAGGGCGCAGTGGCAGTGATCTGCGACCGCAGAGGCCACGTCACCTCCAGTGCATCGACCCGCCCCTGCACGATCACGGAAGCCGAAGCAGGCCTGCTGCAACTTCCTACGTGGAAGAATCGCAAGACCTGCGGCACAAGTCCTAGCCCAAATACCCAAGGAGGACACTGACGACAACACCATCCAAACCATCATTTGGATACCGGGCCACGCTGCCATCACAGGTAACCTGTATGCCGACAGAGCAGCTCGAGAATTTGCACATAACCGAGCACTAATCACGCCAACTACAGATGACCCTAACCCAGTTGACCCCGAGTACTCAGCAATCCTGAACTACCACAGAGGGAGTCGCTTGCGATATCCCCCACCCCATCGAATACTAAAGACGGAGGATGCCGCTGCTTGGCGTAGGCTTCAGACAGGCACTTACATGAACCTACACATATTACATTGCATGCACCCCACAGCCTACAGGGACAAATGCCCGTGGTGTGGGGCCACACCAACCCTATACCACATTACGTGGGAGTGCACGCTACACAACATAGAACACCATGACACGAACACCACGAGGGAGCAATGGGAGGCACTACTGTCCAGCTCGGCCCTCGACGACCAGCTCAAGCTGATCCAGAGAGCAGAGAAGATGGCAAGAGCCAGCGGACCCCTGGACTAGGGGCCCCGACTATTAGCGATGCCCCATTGGGGCAAGACAAAACTCTATCTTTGCAATAAAGTTTATCTATCGTGGGAAGAAAGACATTCTAAACAGTTTGCACCAGAAAATAATTTGCATCATTTACGAATATGATCTCCTTGCACTGAATAAGTAAATTAACATATTTACTTTACCCACTGCTGAGTGAGAAAAAAACCCAAAAAAGTCCAAGTTTCTTTCCTGCAATTTTCAAGCGACTCTTATTGTAGATTTGCCTTCACTTATGTTTATCATCATCATCCACCTATATTTATGCCCACTGCAGGACATTAAGTTCAAACTAATTCCCAGTAACAAATAGTCCAGCAATGTTTTGTACCCCTTTTAAGATGTTCCTTGTCACCAATCATCGGTGAGTTCCATACATCGCATGTATAATCTAGAACTTATCTGATGAGCATTTATAAAAGAGTTCCTTTGTAGCCATACCTAAAGTTGTGGTATTGCCCTCAATTTTTTAAAACCTTAAGAATTTCCGTATAATGGCAAATGCATGGTTAACATGATGGTGCCATTTTATAACTTATAACGATCCCAGATATAACGGCCACATTTCAGTGCATTTACGTTTTTTTCCGCCCCTGCCAGTTGAAACTGCTTCCTGATGTAACAAATGTTTTTCAAATCAATCCCCATACTGTTACGCTTGAAACCCAGTCACGGTAAAAAACCAAACTGGATGCTCGGCAGCCCGTTCCAGTCCAACCACAACAATGCCTTCGAGATAAGCAATGAAGAAGCGCTTTCAATGCACGTCTCCAGCGAGCAAGTGTGCACTGACACGTGCAACATCAGATGGCGGCACTTTCGTGGTTTTGGAATGTCCTTCCACCATGGGAACAACAGCCGCTCAAGCAATCCTGTCGATATTTAAGTGGCCCGAGTCGGCGAGAACACTGTTTTTTTTGCCTGAAGCCACATGATAACAGCTCTCGTGTGGCTGTTGTAATCCGAGACCATGACATTTGTAAAATGGTGGCATGCCGCAGTAATTTCCCAAGTTTACGCTTCCGGCCAAATAGAACCCTTTGCTCTCTCGTGCAGAATACAGTCTTGTTCCGCTGGCAGCAAAATGTGATATAACACAAGCTCTCGAATAAAAAATGGCGGCTGCACTTGCAGTTTGGAAATGACAGGTAATCAGAACCGGGCGCCGTTCTGAAAAAGCTACATGAGGCCGCATTTTGTTCTTTATTTGGACGTTTCTAACAGAATTTTGTGGCTAGGCGGGAGAACGCACAGGAAACAAAAATGAATTGTAACTGCTGATGCCAGCTTCAGTGCAGCTAATTTTTGAGGGTTTTTAAAGGAGAGTCCATATACAGGGTGTTTCAGATAACTCGGGCCAAACATTAGAAAATTCTTGTGTGAGTTACATGAATGCAACCAACTTCATGTTATTGACTCGCCTCTTGAGCAACCTAAAGTACTTCCAAAGTATTTTTTATTATGAGCTGTGGGGAGCACACGCACCCATCTTCTACTGAGTACTCTCGCCGTCGCATGCGCACGTTGCGGACGCATCAGGAGCCGGTGCAGATACGAGAGACAGACATTTTGCCCTCTCCCGGTTCTCACTCGCCTCTCGCGCATACTCTCGCAGGAAAAGGGAAGGTATCCGAGGGGCGAGGAGGTGATTCTCCTCGCGAAAGGAAAAAAGAGCGCCACTGGGGGAGACCGACTATCTCTGGCGCCCCTACCTCGAACCTGCTGGGACGGATTTACTCGCTGCAACCCGTGAGTGACCTCGCTTTCGTTACATGCAACGAGGCAAGCCTATTTATTCCTTATTACACAGAGTGGACTTCCCTCTGCAAGTGTGCCTTATTGCCCGCGGAAATAAATGTTGTCGACTTGCTCGTTGCTTTATTCGCGCGACTGAACCCTACGTAGGTGCGATTGCACGTGCTACGAGTTGGGGAGTAGAACGGAACGACTGTGTGTGGCTAGATCCGGAGCTTGCCTTCAGCCCTAGCCTCACGCAGAGCGCACCCCCACAGAGCTCAGCTTATTAGTTAACGATAATTAATTGACCAACTTTTAAAGCATTGATTTCATTGTAGAAAAGTTGTAGAGCCTATTAGGAAATATCCAAATAACTTCTTTCCGTGACATAGCTGCTGTGGTTTAAATTTTTCTGCAAATAAAGCGCGCAACATTTGAAAAGGTACCACAAGACTACGTGCTTACATGCAGCGACATTAGTGCCCCCAAACATGCTACCAATGAAGGGTTGACACTGCATGCAGGCCGAAGGCACGAACAGGCCGCTAGAAAGAAATAATAGGCGATCATCTTCCATACCTTGCTATCCACTGCAAAAACCTCATCAGCCTTAACGAAGCTTCAAGAAATGCCATGCGTTATTTATCGCATATCTCATCGCTTAAACGTAGGCAAAAGTGGAAGCGAAGAGCCCATTGCATTTGATATATCTTCTACGCTCAAAGCCTGTCTTTGGTCTGCGTGCCGCATCGATCATTGGTTCGTGGCACGTTTGTGGGTGCGTAGTCACGTGGTACTTTTTTTTAATCTCGCGCACTTTCTTTGCAGCCTGGAAAAATTAAAGCTGCAACAACTACCATCATGGAACGAAATTATTTTGATATTTCTCCCTATGCTCTACAATTTAAACATTGACAATTTTGCACTTAAATCAATGCTTTAAAGCTTGGTTAATTAATTACTGTCAACTGCCTAAGCTCACAGTATGAAAAATTGTTTGAGTTACTTAAGAGGCCAGCACACAACAGTACAAGTTGGTTGCATTCTTGTAACTCGCACGAAGATTTTTTAAAGTATGGCCCAAGTTAGCTGAAACACCCTGTATAACAAACTACTGAATAACGACCACTTTTCATAGAACCATCAAATTCATTATAAAGGCTCACTCTGTCTCCTAGCACGGTGTCCTTAAATTGCCCCCTTCAGGTTTGAGCACCGAGCTGAAAGGCCTGGGTGGCTCTTAACGTGATGCAAATGCATTTATTGCCTCGAACACTATGCCATAAAATAGAACACTGCACGCACACCCAGTGTCTGCTGCCCCGAAGGAAGGCAGGTGCCGATTTGTACACGCGGGCCGAGATGTGTTTCTATCACCGACGGTGTGGACACGAATGCCCGGAGGCATTGCTTGCCACTGCTCTACTTCCCGCACACCCAGTCAAAGCTTCTCCCTCGCGTCACGCCCCAATCGGATGGCCGCGACGTTTCGGGAAGCGGCGCTCCTCGCACTGGCGAATGAGCCAGGGGCACAGCTACAACTGCGCCTGGCGGACCGAAGAAACTATCACAATGGGTTCGACTGTATTTACACGTCGACACCCACGACAATTATCCAATACAGGGATTACTAACATGGATCTTCTTGCAAAAATGTAATGCAAACAGTTTATCTAGATTCAAATAAATTTTCCACTTAAACCCGTGTCGTGCGGCTATTGTTTAACTGCTGTCGAGTATATGCCCTTTCAAGTTCTCAAACTCCCTCGACTCGAAGGATGGGTTGCATCGCTGCTACAAGACAAACTTGATGGCTATTGAGATGTTTCAATATTCTAATGCCAAGCATCTGGCGCCACCGGTGTAAGCAACAACTCTATCACCGAAATATCCCTAATATATAAAAAGCACATTATAATTGCAGTGGTTTAAAATGTCACGTTTAAACATAAAATATTTATTCTGCTGTCCCACTCACACATTGTGTGGCTTGTTGTTGGATCTTTTTAGTAACACCAATTAGTAGGCAGCTACAGTGCTTTTTTTTTTAAACATGACGGACTGGCATAGGTTGGTGCTGAAAAAAATAAATCACTCTTAAAGAGAAAATATTTTCTTGCCATGTCTTCTTTTTTAATGCCAATGGGCTAGTGCAAACAAACTGTTGACAAGGGTCTCCGAGATTTAGATAGCACAACTCTATAGACCGTTTAAAGAGCCCACTTGTCTACTTTGCCGTCGAGACTGCAAAAGGGTGAAATGCTGTTGATATTGCATCTTGTAGTGAAGGATACACACAACAGTATAGCTTTGTAGTGTGTGCGATCAATTCGAAGGCCTTGTGACATTAGTACAAGATTTCATCGCTGATTTACGAGGCTGAGATGACACTAAAATTAAACACTTGTCTTCACAACCAATAGGTCTATTAAAACACAATCATCAGCATACCATCTCAACTGAAACAGGACTCCTTTTTAATGTAAGTATACAAAGTTCTTAAATGAACAAGGAGCGCAATATTTAGGCATTCGCAAATACTTGAATATATAATTTAATAATGAACATTCAAAGAATTTGATTTGAGAATTGAATATCAACTGTTAGATTTTTACAATATTTGGTGAAAGAGCTGGGATGGTCGGTGCCTTAATGCGCACAACCTTGTCGATACAAAGTTGGTCGGCAGCACGGTCGATCAACACAATGCAGAGGGCTATAGCAGCGTACATTTAGAGTGTACTGGGGGAGTGGGTCCAACGAGGGCTCTGCCCTGAGGCATTCTTTTATTGAAAATCCAGGTGGCGCCACCGTCGCTTTCTCCCGAATGAGCGGCCCCGCTCGCCGGCCGGACGCCTGTCGCGTCGGAGACCCTACCGCAGCTGCACGGAGCTTTGACAGGCTCGGTGGCAGTAACGCTGAGATCATTCTCCACCAATCTATTGTAAATAAAATAGAAAAAGAGCGGCGGAAAGAACGCAAACGACGCAACAACGACAGTGCGTCGAGCAGACGACAGCTACTCAGCTTGCGAGCTCGCCTCAGCCAATGAGCGCTGCCGAAACAGCCGGAGCCAACGTTTATTGGCCGGAAATTCAGAAGAAGGCGACGGCAGCGCCGCCACATTTTCCGCGTTTTTTTCTTCACCCTCGGGGCTTGCTAAGGTGTCAGCTGGACCCACTCCCCCATTCTAGTACACTCTAGTATATTTCAGAAATTGCAAAAGAATGTGCAAAGATTGGGTGGATTAGGCACTGCATGGCATACAGATCGTATTGGATATGCGTGTCAGCACTCGTATTCATGCAGCTTATAGCCTTCTGTCCACAAGAGAAAGTCAAACCAATTTTTGCTCACACTGAAAAATACTGGGATTCACCTCTCGTACTATCAGTAGACAAATGGAATTCATTGCCATCCAACACTGCCGCCTATCAACAATTCTCAACCTTTCGGTCAGCGCTTCACTCCTCCTTCGAACGTCAAGACAATAGTTTTCCTTTTTGTATCAGGTGCCCGTTGCCATTTTTATTACAAACTAAACAAAGCACAAAAGTTACCCACCTGATGCTCTCATAGTTTTGTCAAGTGTTGCCTAAATTGCACTTCGATTTTTTTTTTTTTGGATTGAACTGTCCGGGTTAGTACTACATTTTTTTTTGTTTAGTTTTTTCTCACAATGCTCTACTTGGCATTTCATTCTTGTGTCTATTGAATTGCCGTATTTGCCTGCACTGTGACAATTTGTGATTCCCGTTTCATTCCCCCAACCCCATGTAATGCCCTTCTGAGCCTTTAGGGTATCAAAATAAATAAAAAAGCGGCAAACAACTGCTTAAAACATGCTATAAAATGAAAATTGCAATCCATGGTCCTCATGAAAGGAAACCTCAAGACCAACACTGACCGCGCAGCTCCCATCAACATGGAGCATGGTGTAACACAAGCAGACAACAATTGCTGTGTGCTGGAAGTGCTGGAGTATAGTGATAAATCGTGTATTCTCTTTGGAACTTTTCTTTTTTATGGAAACAAATTAACGCACATTCCAACTACTACGAACAACATTTGTTTTCCATAAAGTTGGAAAAATTATCAATGATGCAATATGGGCAGCCAACTGGATAGCTCGCCCGATTAACGTCACGCGGGACCGCTACGTAGATGGTGAGAGGGTGGCTGAAAACTCAGGGGAGTGGCGCCGCTGCGATAGGTAGCAACGCACATTTTAAGAACCTTATAATAAATTACACACTTTAAGTTGAGAAACACATCTGAAGTTACACTAGACTATTTGAGAAATACTTTGCAGCAAAAAGTACTTGAATGCATTCAGCAGAAGCGGAGTTATTGGCTCTGAAAGGTCGCCTGCGATCCCGTTCGCAGTGCTCCCACTCCTCCTTCAATGCTTTGCACAGTGAAGGTGAAAGCTACGGCGGAGCGGGGTGCGCTCACAACGCTCCGCCTACTGAATGTGGCGCGCAGCTCAAATTTGATTTTGGATGTTCATGTAGACGCCACCATTTTGGTGCCTACGACGTGTGATTGTCCTCAGCATGCTTTAGTGCACTCATCAAGCGAGCTGGCACCTATCCACGCTATGTAGCAGACCGCAGCTACATGCAACTGTGGTGCATATGCGCAGCATTTGCTATGTGATGGCCATGCTAGGTGGTGCTTTGTTGAAAACAGAGCGTTTGATAAAAAGGTAGCTTTGTGCTCTGCTTGCGAGCTCCATGCACCGCGCAACTGCAAAATATGGCCGAGACATTCATAGCAGCGTATGCTACCTGCGAACGGTGTTTTTTTTTTTCACCAAGCCCAAGGTACGGTGGCTAGGGGTAGGTGTGCCGTCCGCCGGGCGTGAAGAGTAGTTCAGCGCTTCTCCGCTTCATGACGACAAACGTGGTGCTGCGGTTGGAAGCCTGTCGCAAGCGGCGCGCATCGTGTACTGCTGCGGCCGTATTACATTGGAACTGCGGCAAGTTTACCACCGTATTTAAACTGAAAACCACCTTCACAGTGGCATCATAGACAGTTACAAATTTCTGAAGGCAGCAGAGCACTTGCGAAGGTAACGTACTTGCCTTTTCCGTCCCCTGTTAGTTTCCCCGTTTGAGGTGCAAGAATATAAGAACTATTAACGCCGTTTAGTTCGGTAAACACGTTAAACTTAAGTTTACGAGGAGAAGCACAAATTCTGCATGGACGAAATAGCCTTTAATCAGTTCTCCTAAAGCGAGAAAGGCAAAGTTTGCTTTGAGGAACAGATATATACAGTACTATGTAGTGGCTGTATGTGAACGGCAATTCGTGCAGGGTGTATTCTTATACTACGGAATGCGCTAGAGAAATGATTTGGCTTGAAGGGATGTAAAATACAACGGTATAAATGTTTATATTCGTACAACTACAATCCTTTGCTTCAATTTCCTTGCCCATATTGGGGTTATTATAAACGAGACACACTTGCAAGGTAATTTAACAATGTTTTTGATAATACAAATCAACTTGTTCGTGACGAAAAAAAAGTTCTTACGTTGTTTGATGATGTATGATCAGAGCAGTAGCTTGTAGCATGAAAAAACATAGTTTGGACTCGTGAAGATTGTATATACATGTATTTGAATGCAATAACAATTTAGGTAATTCTTCGGTCACACATGTAAACCGTGCAGCAACACCAAGCTTTTTATGCAACTGGAGCTTTAAATTAAACACTGCACTGCATCACAGCGCTCAAAATGCATGTAGCATAGCGTAAGGTGCTTTTTCTTATCTGGAGTACGCTCAGGAGCCAAGTTCTTGGTCGTCACAAGGAAGCTCGATAATGCTGTTCGTAATTTCGATTTTATGCTGCTCACAACCAATGACTCCTGAACGCTTCAAGCACGCTGGATTTTATACATGACTCATCAGAGGTTCCAGCGTCATCGCTGGTGCCCGCATGCCTTCCTGGAAGTACTACACCAATTCGTGTCATGCATACAATCTGATTACACCAGGTTCGGTGACAACAGACAAGGATCGAACCAGCGATAATATTAGAGAAAATTCAGATACAGAAAAGCACGTCCTGTGCTGAGTGATGTTTAACATTTGTTAGCTGGTTAAATGGGGTCACTGGTAAAAGATAAACAAGTACATGTCTTAGTATAAAATACGGACTTAATTAGTGAGAGTGCCTGTGTCTGCATGGCGTGAGCTTAGCTTCAACAACTTGACAGCAACATACAGTCGAACCTAGATATATCGAAAGTGAAGGGGGTCACAAAAAAGTTCGATATATATAAAAAAAAAAATTTTATTCTGAAATTGACAAGGGGATTTTACAGCTGTTCCTTATACACAATAATTTATTATATGTGGGTTCGATATATCCAGGTTCGACTGCAATCAATTTTTCTTTTGCTTCAAGTAATTACTGATGATGATGATGATGATTGCTGATGACCAAACTGTGGTATATGACACTGGGCAGATTCACATTGTGTTGTCTAAATTACAACTCCAATCTTCTAGTCTGTAGCAAAAGAAGCCATCAAAAAAAAAAAAAAAAAGGCAGGTGACATTGATGATTCGGTACGATGCACAAGGACAGTTTGTGCTAAACACTGCGACAACCGTTCTCGCACAATCATGTGGCGTGGAGTGTTGCATTGACTAAACATGGCAAAATTGACCAAATCACGCATATTGCAGTGGTGCCACTGAAGAACTGAGATTTGGAGCAATTTTGGAGCTGCAAAATGTTAATTTTGGAGCAGCATGGAGCACAAAATACAGATTTCAGAGCACCTTGGAAAAAATAAATGCTAAGTACAGGACACGTCCTAGGCTATTTCGAACACTTAAAATTGACACCACTTATTCCAGAAAGTATTTGCTTGCTGTAAAACAATGTTGCTCACCTTCTAAATAAATAAAAAAGGAAAACCTAAAAAAAAGGAAACCTAAAACAACCTGTTTGCAGAATTAGTTTATTTCAGATTGAATGAAGCTGCTCAGACGTTGCCTTTTACATCTTAAGAATATTTTATTGATATCTGCCAGCTTAGCAACGTTTTCAGAAAGAAACACCTGGCCAGACTCAATGTCATCAACGCTCTTCTGAGCCAGGCCAGCCTCGATGAGCACCTGGTAACGCTCAAGCATTGCTTTAGACTAGGCACTTTCTAATAGTCTGCTTTTCCTCGTAAAGCTGAAGCCTCTGCTCAGTAATTTTCTGATTCACAACAGGTGCCTACAGATTATTTGGATACCAAAAATTCAGACAAGCTCGATTATTTGGACTCCTTTGAAGCACTTCCACTGGCCCATAAATTTAATCTATAAGTACGACCGAAACTTCGGACACCTTAAGGCATGTCGTTCAATAAATTGGCACGACTGCATGCCAATTTGACCACTGAGTTAAGTGGAAATAGTGATATTCTGGTTTTGATACGGCGCTGGCATAGCCGCAGCATGGTTGTCGGCCATGCTGCCAACACCTCTAGGAAACCAGAACTAGCGAAGCCTAGTTAACCCAGCACCGACCGCACCCATGCCGTAAGACAAGCAAACTATGATAAACTATTCGGGAATCCCGCGATGTTTGTTCCGCACATCCAGCGTTTATTCATTCATGTGTTAAATAGTGACACGGTCCTGGCAATTTCAAGTGGCACCAACTCACGAGGACAATGACTGTTGCTAAGCCCAGTCGTCATTCGGCAACAATAGTCAGCTTTAGCTTAATGTTAGTGTAATAGCAGGGTTAAGGCAAATAGCGTTACCGTTCCACAAACAAACTTTGCAGAAAGAGAGTTTTAGTTCAGCGTGATGGCATAGTTTACGCGTGGGACGCTATTCCATTACACTTTGAATTTTGCATATATAGTGCACTTAAATGCTATCTGTGCGTGCGTTCATAAAGTGTGAGAGGCAGCAAAATGGAAGCCAGGAGCGAGTTGCATTTGTACTTTCCATGTCCGCCAATCCGCGGCAAAATCGGTACAAGCAGGTACCATAGCCTCCATTATCTTCCGATATCAAAGGGCATATGCCGTCTTTGCGCCTATCTCCCGAATTCGCGAATAGGTGGTGCTGGCATCTCAAAGGTTTGCAAAAGGGGCGGTTACTATCTGCCACTGCCCTGTTTCAAAGGGGATACCAATAAATCATCATAATCATAATTTCTCTCGTTAGGCCTCGACGCGTTCGAAACGAGAAGCGATCCAGAAAACTCCACAAGGTTATTCATAAAACTCTGTCGTCGAAGTGGAACGAGACTAAGCGAAAGCCGTTTACACAGTCATTTGCTACGAACGAAGCAGATTCTACAAAAGCAACACGAAATGCAGTTCAAAGCTGGTGGCAGGGACTGCCACATTGTTTTACATAAACTACGTAAACCACGCAAAGACGGTAACACTAGGCAGTTTTAGTTTACCATTAGCGTAATACCGGGGTTAAGAAAAATAATGTTATCATCCCGCAAACCAACTTTGCAGAACGCAAGTTTTCGTATAGCGTGATAGAGTAGTTTACGTGCGGGACGCTATTCCATTATGCTTTGAATTCCACATACATAGTGCACCTAAGTGAATCTATCTATTTGCCAAGCTTTGTGTGTGCATCCAAAAAGTGCAAGAGGCAATGCAATGAAAGCTGGGAGCGCTTTGTACTTTCCATGTCTGCCAATCGAAGGCAAAATCAGTATAATCAGTACTAGCTGTCAACCATAGCCTTATCTCAGAGGCCATAGGCTGTCGCGCCTATCTCCAGACTTCACCAACAGGTGACGCTGCCATCTTGGAGGTTTCTCTCGTTAGGCCTCGACGCGTTCGAAACGAGAAGCGATCTCGAAAAATGCACAAGGCTATCGCTATTACCGTATTTACACGATTGTAGGTCGACCCATTTTTTCAAATTTGGCAATCCAGTGTTGGGGGGTCGACTTAGAATCGAAACCGAACCGTGTACCGCTAGTAACGGCAAGAAAAACAAGAAATCAGGGGCGCTACGGCGTGGTTACAACTTTGCACCTACGTTATTATGGTTACGGTAGAAGCGTAGCGTAATAATTTACTGTATTGCATACATTTTGATTGCGCGCACCACGAGCGCACGGCTCTTGTGGGAGCATCGATCATGGAAGAGCCGCCGTTTAGGGGGTATTGGTAGTTGGCGGAAGAGCCGTCGTTTGGGGGGTATTAGTAGTTGGCGGAAGAACTTTTCTTTGAGATACGATTGTTTTGGACGGCCGCGCGCATCTGTCACTTCTGCTGTTGTGCTGAATCGTCGCGCTTGTCATGAGTGCCAAGTACTTTCGGCGCTCGTTCTCAGCAGCGTTCAACTGGGCTGCTATCCTCCATGTTAAGGAAACTAACAACTGCGCAGTGGGACGCAAGTCTGGAGTCAGTGAACGTGTGGTGCGGCAGTGGCGGCTTCAGCGCGAGAAAATTTGGCCTCTCTGGCTACTGTGTGCGGGTGGGTCCTTTATGCGAGGGGGGCTGAACCGCGCGATGTCGTGGTGCGGTCGTTCGCGAAGTGTGGACTCACTTTTGATGACGACGTGCTGTGGGACCGCAGCAGCTATGACGGCAGCAGTACCAGTGAGGTCAACTCTAGTGACAATGAGTAGTCTTAGCAACCCCATCAATAAATTTCCCTTGTGTGAAATGCACTCGCGTGGTTTTTCACCCCCCCCCCCCCCCCCAATTTTTTTTCAGACATGGACATGCAATTTTGGGGGGGTCGACCTACATTCAAGTCGACTTACAATCGTGTAAATACGGTACTCTGTCGTTGAAGTGGCCTGCGACTAAGCGAAAGCTGTTTACAGAGTCATTTGCTACGAACGAAGTGAATTCTACAAAAGCAACAGCAAATTCAGTTAGAAGCGGGCGACAGGGAGCACCGCCATGTTTTACGTAAACTACGCAAACCCCGCAAAGAAGGCAATGCTAAATGCGCGCGTGCGCTAAACGCCACGGATTGTTTAGCGTTCTGTGCATGCAAATTTCGATCCCGCTATTTTGCTAAGCCTGCTATTACACTAACCACACTAAATTAAAACTGTCTACTAAATCTGAGAAATAGCATGCGTATGCTAAACGCTATGGATCATTTAGTGTTCTGCGCATGTGCATTTCGATCCTGCTAACCTGTGATTATTTATTCACGTTGCCTCACAGGCTCCAGCATCGGAGCATTATGTGAGGGGTGGGATTACATAGATAGGGGTAATGTCAGGAGCATAAGTAACATGACCGTGCAAAAGAATGCTTATTGACTGTCAGTACCCATCACTGAAAAGTAAACACAACATTATACAATAGTTAATAATGCATTAGTATTTAGAAAAAATGGCCGTTACTATGGCCCTAAAACTAGCTGGATCACGGATATTCACGATGTGCTCAGGAAGACCATTCCAGTGAATGATAGCCTGCGGCAAAGCCGATGAATTAAATGCAACGGTTCTACCAGAAATGCGTTGGAAGCTTAAAGGGTTGTTTAAACAATGTGAGGTGCGGTAAGGTAGTGCAAGAGGCAGTGTTGAATGATTGATTCTATAGACTATCTTGTGGAATAGACTGATTAGGGCGATTATTCTCCTTGATTGTTATGTAGAAAGGCAGAGCAATGATTTAATGTTTGTTACGCTTGAGTGATGGTTGCAGTTCCTGGAAATGAAACGTGCGGCACGATTTTGAACCAATTCGAGGCAATTAAATAAATAAGCTTGATGAGGTGACCAAATGGGTGATGTGTACTCGAGTTGCGGACGAACAAATGTTTGATAGGCGAGCTTATGCGTAGTGGCAGGATTTCCATGGAGATTATGTTTTAGATATCCTAATGTGCGCGATGCTTTGGCTGTTACTTTCTGTATGTGGGTTAATCTACATACGTTAAACTAAACGTTAAACTACAAACGTTAAACATACGTTAAACTAAAACTAAAGAGTTTTAGAATAGAGGCCCCAAAGAGCTTTGCGGGTGTTAACGTTAAGTCATGCAGGTGTGAAGAGTTTTAGAATAGGGCTTTGAGTTTACGAATAGCGTCTTATGCTTGCAGCACCACTATGGTATAAAGAAACAACTAATTTTATGATAAGAAGAATAATTTTGACTTTCTTGTATTTGTGTTTAATTATAATTCAGAGGCTATTCTATTAGCAGCAAGCGATTTGTTGCACTTAATTTTGGGTAACCAACTTTACGAGCCTTTACCAGCCAAGCTAATACACGTTAGCCCTACGAGCCATGAAATCGTCAATCGAATGCGGAATCAGCGGCGCCTAATGTAATCAATCTTCATTACACACGTTAGCTGAAAGAAAACGATAAAGCCCTGCCCACATGGAGTGAACTTTCACGGTAATTCGCCCACACCAGCACGGCGGAACGCCAGCGTGCCGCCGTCGTGCTGCATCCGCATGCGGTGAAAAACGGGTGGCCACCGCCGCCACGATTTCAGTGTTGCTAGAAACAGCGCGATTCCATTCCCAGTAAAATGCAGTGAAAAAATTGTTTTGTATCTGCAATTGAACCATATTGGTCGTGCCTAGACAGCTGTGATCAGCCAATCATTGTACGCGATGCGCGCAGCTTTTGTCGGTACGTTTGCTCTAGGCTTTTCGGCTGGGTATCCGATTCAAATGCGGCGGTAGGAAGTCGGACGCGATCGCGCCCTGATTGGTTCACGGTGACAGCCTTCATTCGCTGCTTCCGGTGAGTGGTTGACCACCTGCAAACATATCTAGCCCATCTTGATCGATGGTAAACAGCCGCCGGGCGGATGCCGCGCGCGGCCATTTGCCGTTTTTTCGCAAGGAAATTGCTCCATGTGGGTCGGGCTTAACCGCAGTCACTTCTCCAAGCTTACGAACTTCACAATTTACCACGAACCGAGCCCAGTTTGGTGCTCAGTTAGAGCCGTCGCTTCGATGGGTGCCGCCATGTTTGTTGATGCAAAAGCTTTTGGGGCTGCTGCTATATCGGTGAAATAACCCAAACGCAGTTTGGGTCTTGCGCATGCACAGTGGCTTCGACGCGGTCGACTTCAGGGCAACGATTTTTGTCAACGATGCATTCACCTCAATGCTATATATTGCCCTTATCACTGATAATGCTGATACTGATTCTACGATCGACGCCCTGCTGTCAGAAGAGGCCACCCCCATGCGGGTGCTGCACCAGCACCTCGAGCTAGTTTTAGCGAAGCAGGAGGAGCTCATTGAGTTCGACCGCGCAATACAGGACAGACTCACGGATGCAGACTTCGAGGCAGACCTGACCACAGCTTTCGATTACCAACAAAAGGACAGCTTCACTAAAACAAGCGTGCACCTCGCTTCCAAAACGCGTCCACCAACCCTTCCTGGCTCCGTCGACTCCACCGCAATCCAACAGCGCAAGTTGCTTCGCCACCGTACCCAGGTGCCCCTTCTGCCATGCCCAGAGTGTCGCCCATGGCGTTCTCCCACGTTGCCCTGCCAAAGCTACACATACCGAGCTTTTCTGGGCAGCGGCGCGACTGGCAAGGCTTTTGGGACCAGTACCAAGCAAGCATTCACGGCAATGACTCACTATTCAAGATAGACAAGTTTAACTATCTGCTGACATACTTGTCCGGGTCAGCTAAGATGGCAATTCAAAGTATCCGCCTCGCCGAGGCGAACTACGATATCGTCATCAAGGTGCTGTCTGACCAGGTAGGCCGTCGTGACATGCTGGTCGATGACCATCTGGACCACCTACTCGCAATGGCCCCCATTCGTAGTTCAGAAAATCCCGACAAGCTTCGGAATCTCTATGATGAGATCACCTTCCACACAAGCGCGCTGGAGGGCCTTGGTGTTTCACCATATTTCAACGCGCCATCATGACAACCTTACCACCTGACCTTGGTATTCTGTACCGTCAGCGGCTGAAGGAGGCTTCTTTGTTGAACCATGCTGGCACGGCAGTGATACAGAGGACAAGTCCCAGCAAGTGAAACATCTTATGACCTACCTACGAATTCAAGTCGGGGTGAGAAGGCGGTCTCGACCAATGCACCAATGAGTCGAAATGCGAATGACAATAAGCCAGCATCATACATTACGATGCCCACGACATATCCTACAGCTGAAAGGGCTCGTATTTGAAACTTGCGGAGCAAAGCCTACCACAGGCAATGTTGAGACCTGACGCTGATCATTACATTCTAGCCAGCACAGACACTGCTACTCAGATCATCACTTGGATCGATCACCAAGTCACCATGTGGATCACTGTTCAGGTTGCCACTTGAACTGCTTCTGCCATGAGTTGAACTGCCGCTCAATGTGCTAGCTCAAAGATCCGTGGCTAGCGTCCAGTGTTTGCACTTAGGCGTGAAATAGTGTACTTGCTGTTTCTGTGCTCCGCGCACGCGTCAACAACCAAACTGCCACCACGACTTCAAGTTGGAGACATCGTCCTCGTGCCCGACGACGATTCACCGCCCGTCCTGTGGAAACTGGCCCGGGTGACGGAACTGCTTCCTGGTCGGCGTCGCTCGAGCGTGCTGCCTCAAGCTGCCGTCCGGCTCCGCGATAAGGCGTCCGGTCCAAAAGCTTACTTTCTTGAAGCCGGCAGCCTTTAGCAATTTTGTTGGCCACGGGAGTGTGTTGCAAATAAAGAAGGTGCACCGAGCGCGAGCAGCGGCCAAGGACTCACTCAGTTGCTGCCAGATGACGGACGAGTCAGGCATCCGGGTCTAATCCCCGTCGTTGCTTGCTACGAGCCCTTTGTCTAAAAGCATTAGTGGCGGGAGACAAACTTACCGGCCTAGCCCTATCAAAAAAAAAAAAAAAAAAAAAAAAAAAAAAAAAAAAAAAAAAAAACCTCAACCAAACAGTGCGACGAGCTCGATGACACTTTGAACACCTACTACCACCAGGCTAGCTGAGTTTTATCACTTTGCCTATTGTTAAATCAGACAATTTAGAGCATCCAACTGATGACTCCAGTGGAAAGAAACAGCAAAGGTTTGTTTACAACTTAATCACATTAGGTCATTGTGGATGCCTCACTGCAACTCGGATCGCGATCCAGTCGAATGGGATCGCGCTCCTCAATCACGGGCGTAGCATACACAGTCCTGCTGAGTCAACTCGATCAACTGTATCCTGGCGACCAGTCATAATAGCTAGTAAAAATAAAATGATCCAGATAGGGTCTATTGCAGTAGCCCTTGCGCGAATGACACTGGTATTAGAAAAGCGGGTTAATTTTTCTTTCTTTTGCTAAGACATTACACCAGCTTTGCGTTTTGTCTGCCTTCTTGTTAAGCCCCAAGGGATGTCAGTGCTACAGTCTAGTGATGAAGATATAAATACAGGTCCCATATTTTGGATAAGGTATACAGTAAAACCTTGTTAATTCGACCCTCGTTAATTCGGACTAGTCCTCAGGTCCCGGCTGGCATATGAATTATTCAACGCAATCAAACTCTCATTAATTCAAACGTATTTGGCCACACATCGGTTAATACGGACAACTTTTGGAGCTCGCTGAGCGAGGAGTGCCGCAAATGTGCGACGCAAGAGAGCAAGAACGGCACTAGCGCCCAACCGAAACAAAACGGCCGAGTCCATGTTGCCATAGTCATCAGTGGAAATCATACGTGGATGACATCAATGCCGGATCGCTTCATGCCTATTTGTGCCTTTAACACTTTAGTGACCACAGGAAAATCGGCAGTTTTCAGGTCGTCTAGAAATTATTCTTTCCTGCCACAGGAAATGCTTGATTTTAAAATATACAGTAACAAATTGTAGACGAAGAAATGATCTTTCCAATGATAATTTCATGCAACATATTTATTACAAATACTATGAAAAAAAAAAAAGTATCTAAACAAAAAATTTGTAACAAAAATGAAAAAGTTAAACAAAAGCGTCAATGCTGCTTCGCACAAGATAAACATAAAAAAATATTCGAAATATGCACTTTGATGAGCACAAGGGCCAAATGCAATAAACGTGCAAATATAAGCTCTGTATGTGCAAAATTGCTTTAGAGAGAGAGAGAGAGAGAGAGAGAGAAAAAGGTAAAGGAAAGACAGGGAGGTTAACCAGAGGTTATCTCCGGTTGGCAAAATTGCTTTAGATACATAGGAAAACATCAGCCCTAGTGAACCGGCGCACAGCACTCCATAGTGCGGTGACAAGCTCCACTCCCGGCCGTCTCCATGCACAAAACTCCACTCTCCGTGCCCAAAATTCAGCTGTTTATTTCTGTTGTTCGGTCCTGCCCGAACAACGTTGACATCCAGCAGATAAGAACTGCGACCTTTAGAACAGGCCGGATATACTTAAATCAGTGCGCAGCAGCAATGACACTGTCGGAGAAGAAAGCAAAAATCACCGGCAGATGCCTGTTGGCATTCCGAGGCGGTTTGGCACACTTTGGCCGTTCATACAAAAGTCCGACGAATCGAACCCATCTTCCAAGTCTGCGCTGCTACCATAATCCAGAAGTTTGAACCCAGATGCGCCGGAATCCGTCGAAATTTTCCATTTCCGTTGAGCAGCGGCGCGCAACGCCAACGCCATCTTGGAAACTACAAGAGCTTGTATCCCCGACTATGAAGGCGCTTTAAAAATCCCCGCGCAGTGGAAAATAGAAACACAAAAGCGAAACTGATAAAATAGTTTCTCTTAAACCCATTCGGTGGCGCTAGCTGTCCAGAAGTGCTTGGGAGAGCTCCAAAATTCGAATTTCTACCGTAGATAGCATACTATCTGTTGTATCTAATAAAAGGACAAAGCGCGGTGATGTCACTACTGACGCACCACAACGTGTGTGTATATATTGCCAAGCAAGATGCTGGGTTAGGAGATTAAACTGTTTGCCACGAAACGTGTCACAGCTGCCTTCTTGTTCTCGAGCTACAACAACTGGTGACAAGGATGCTGAAACGAATCTACGATGGGAAGGGGCGGATCCCGTGAAGGACTGAGGCAGGGCAGGGCACGGCATGGCCAGGATGTGGGAATTCGACGCATTCCTGGACAACGGCGATGAAGACTTTGCTTCGTACGTGGAAAGATTCGAGCACTACTGCGAAGAAGCCAACGTACAAGAGGAGAAGCTTAAGAAGTCGGCCTTCATAACGGCCATTGGCAAGAACGCGTACAAGACGCTCAAGGATTTGCTTCTACCGGCGACCCCTGCGGAGAAGAGTCTCGAAGACCTGGTCAAGGTACTGAGTGACCATTACGAGCCTGCAAGCCGAATCATCGCAGAGCGATTCAGGTTCAACAGGCGGTACCAAGCGGAAGGTGAGACAGTAGCGACGTTTGCAGTTGCACTGAAGCACTTGGCCGCTAAATGCAAGTACGGCACATTCCTTGACGACGCACTACGCGACCGGTTCGTCGCTGGACTGCGAAACCCTGCCATTCAGACAAGTCTACTAAAAAAGAAGGAGCTGTCGTTTGAATCTGCTTGCGACTTTGCCAAAACCGTTGAAATGGCGGAACAGGAGTCGAGGGGGTTTCGACCTGGCAGTGGAATGGAAGCCGACATCCATGCGATAAGGAAGACAGGCAGGAAAGCGGCATTTGCGGGCAAGCCAGGCAAGCAATACGAGGCAACCAAGACAAAGTGTCACCGATGCGGGCAAGAGCACGACGCTATTTCTTGTCGTTATCGGAAAGCAAGGTGCTACAGCTGCAAACGCACGGGTCACTTGGCTCGAGTATGCGGACAACGCCCGCCGGGTGCGGGAAAAATTCACACCGTTGCCGACCAGCAAGAAGATAATGAGATGATGCTCTACGCCGTACATCACGCCGTCCTTGCGAAGCAGCCATATCAGGTAGAACTTATGCTCAGAAGGAAGTGTGTGCAAATGCAAGTAGACACAGGAGCCGCTGTTTCTCTGATATCGGAAGACCTATGAAAGCAGCTAGTGAATCCTCCACCGCTGGAAGTGAAGGGGCAAGCCGAGGTTCCGGTCGAGTACAACGGACAGCACAAGATACTACCAGTAGTTGTGGTGCCAGGAAACAAGCCAGCGCTACTTGGACGAGATTGGATTGAGAACCTGGACGTCGACTTGAATGGCATTCACACAGTGCAAGCGGAGCTTATGGCGGACAACCTTTTGAAAAGGTATGCCAGTGTTTTCACTCCTGGGCTAGGACTGATAAAGGGCTTTCAAGCGAAACTTTCCTTAAAAGAAGGTAGCTTGCCAGTGTTCTGCAAGGCACGTCCAGTACCATATGCCATAAGGGAGCGAGGTAGAGAAGAGCTAGATAGCCTACAAGCTGATGGGGTACTGGTGGGTGCAACAAAAAGTGACTGGGCCACACCGTTGGTGGTAGTCGAAAAACCAGGGAACAAAGTACGTCTTTGTGGAGACTATAAAGTGACAGTAAATCCCTGCGTTAAGGGGAGAGGCGGGTCAGAAAATGGCAATTTTCATTAAAGAAATAGGTTTTGTGTTTTTAGTTGTTTCAGCAACATTGATCTCTCCTATTTCACATATGAAGAAATCAGAGCCAGAAATGATAGGGAAAAGTGTAATAAACTCGGTTAAAGCACTCGACGTGGCAAGAAAAGGCATAGATATGACACATTTTCAAGCGCGCGATGCGTCAAACCGCGGTGTCGCACGCCATTGGGCTCGTGCAAGGTGGTAGGCCTAAGCTTTTTCTCTCCAAGGTTAGCTTTGCCGCATCACAATCTCCCCGGGAAGTAATAATAATAATTAACAGAAGTAAACAAGTTTTATAACTTTCAATCGCATTTTTCTCAACTTCATATTTTGGGCAAAACAAGGCGTTTGTGTACAACATTTTATGTACTTACTGTGGTCCAATCAAGACCACAATTGATGGGCGTAATTTTTAGGATATGTAGAATGCACATATCTAGGATTTAGTGCAATCACTTGATTTTTTTAAGGATGACAATTTTTAATGTACTCGGGCACCAGCCACTGAATATGAAGCACCAGATACGAAATTCTCTGAAAATGTTGCCTGTAAATGGAATCACATTATCTTGCTTATTAGCACTCAGTGGAGTGTTAGAGATAAGAAAAATAATTTTGCCTTGCTCTATCATGCTAACTGCTAAGTCCAGCAGCTGCACAAACATGCACTGATTCTCACTTATGCATGGCACTTAGGACATGAAAGCATCGAGATATCCTAAAACTAAAAGTAGATTTCGAATGAAGACATCAAGCTCTATAAGTGGTAGAATTTTCATTCGCCCAGCAACATCATTTAAAAAGAAATGTTTCTGAGGATCATCTCCCCTTAAAAGTGATCACTACCCGCTGCCAACAGTTGAAGACATGTTCGCGGTCCTAGCAGGAGGCAAAGTGTTTACCGTTTTGGACTTGTCGTCAGCGTACCAGCAAATTGAGCTGCACCCTGACTTGCGGCCCTTGTTGACTATAAATACACACATGGGCTTATTCCAATATGTTCGAATGCCCTACGGCATTTCCAGTGCACCAGCAGTATTCCAAGCAATCATGGACGAGTTGCTGAAGGGATTAAGTGGAGTAGTTTGTTACCTTGACGATGTGCTTATCACAGGTGCCGACTACAACGAATGCCTGGCACGTGTAGAAGCAGTCCTGCAGCGCTTCGCACGGCGTCACAGTAAGGCACGAAAAGTGCAAATTTTTTGT
Organism: Dermacentor silvarum; assembly: GCF_013339745.2. Taxonomy (NCBI): domain Eukaryota; kingdom Metazoa; phylum Arthropoda; class Arachnida; order Ixodida; family Ixodidae; genus Dermacentor; species Dermacentor silvarum. The sequence continues at coordinate 171,390,275 of NC_051161.1, read as the reverse complement.
CACGTCATTGACGAGACAGGCGTGCAGCCTTGCCTTGAAAAGGCGGAAGGCTCCAACGCCGAAAAATTGCACGGAACCTATCTTGGCATGTTGACATTCCCGGTTCATGCCGAACATGTCATCGGAACCAACTTCTTCAAAAAGAGGAACCTTGGGCATGGTCGGAGGAGACTGAAAAGGCATTTCAGAAAAGCAAGAAAATGCTCAGGATTCAGTACTAACCTTCTACGACCCTAATAAACCACTAGGTCTGGTTTGGAGCAGTTTTATTTCATGTTGTTTGCGGCCAAGAAAAGCCGATAGCATACGCTAAGCAGCGCCGAGAAAGGCTACACGCATATCGAGAAGGAGGCATGTTTGGAGTAAAGCGCTTTCATAAATACATTTATGGGCGTGAGTTCACGATTTATTCCGATCACCTTCCGCTAGCTAGCCTGTTTGGCCAGACAATTCCACAGATGGCTGCCGCGCGCATGCGACGTTGGATGCTGTTACTGGCGGCTTATCAGTACAAGTGGACTTATAGAAAGGGTGCGCAAGTGGCTAACGCTGACGCGTTATCACAATTGCCGCTTCCAAATGAAGCAGACAAGAGCGACTACATTCTGTTTTTCTCCGCTGTTGAAGCAGTACCGCTTTCAGCAAGCAAGATTCAAGCGGAAACTGAGAAAGACCGCACATTGTCTAAAGTGAAACTTTTCGTTTTGAATGGCTGGCCTGAAAGACACACACAGCGCCTGTGTGTCCGTGCCCCCCTTTTTGTGGTCGTCTGTTTGCGCTGTTACCCAAAGTCGAAAGACATTCAGATGTTGACATTGCACCCTATTTTGTCCGGCGAAACGAGCTGTCTCTAGACTCTGGTTGCATAACCTGGGGCACTAGAGTAGTTATTCCCGAATCTTGGCAGCCAGAAGTGCTACAGCTTTTGCACAAGGGGCACCCTGGTACCACTCGCATGAAAATGCTATCAAGAAGTCACGTGTGGTGGCCGAAGTTAAATGAGCTGGTCGAAGAAACACTTCGATGCTGTTCAACTTGCCAGCTCAGCCATACCCCTTATGTCACGGGGATGGCCCGCCAGACGGTGGCAACGAGTGCACCTAGACTTTGCATACTACAAACAAAACTGGTTTTTGGTTCTTGTCGATGCCCATTCTAATTGGGTGGACGTTATACACACGAAATCGACCACGGCGTCAGGACTGTAGAAAAGCTTCGCACCGTTTTTGCAGCGTTTAGGCTTCCCGAACAGATTGTGACAGATAATGGTCCTCAATTTGTGTGACGAAATTGCAGTTTTCCTCAGATCCAATGCTGTGCAACACGTCAAGACACCTCCGTACCATCCGGCTTCGAATGGGGCAGCAGAGAGGCTCGTCCAGATGGTAAAGAAGAACCCTGTATGCCAACTGCGAGACGAGAGGCGCTCTGGGCAAGCCCGGACCATTCAACACCAGCTGGACCAGTTCCTCTTCACATACAGCAACACGCCATGCTCCACGACTGGTAAGACTCCTGCACAGAGTTTCCTGTCTTGGGCACCACGCACACATCTCAGCATTTTGCACCCTGAATTAGCCAAGTGGTCAGAGCCCACTCCATCTAGAGATCAAGACCAGGGACAGAAAAAGAATTGGAGGGAATTTGATGCAGGAGAACGGGTCCGAGTGAGAGGTATCCGATCAGGCGACCCGCACTGGTTAGAAGGAACGATTGTTCGCCGTGTCAGTGTGGCAACTTACATAGTTAAAGTGGAAGGCCAGGAGCGATTCATGCATGCTGATGACATTGTTAATACAAGTACTCCTCTTACTCTACCCAGAACAGTGCGCATCACACCTCTAGCGCAACCTGGTCCGGCGACCCCTGAAGAAACAGAGGAAACTCCTACCGAGGTCCAGGAACCAACGTCGGAAGCTACAGATTCTACCACCGCTGAAGAACAACCTCCTGAACCTCTGCCACGCCGAAGCACAAGGGTTCGGCGACAGCCTGAAAGATATTAAAGAAAATAAGGGAGAAGGAATGTAGTATCTAATAAAAGGACAAAGCGTATATATTGCCAAGCAAGATGCTGCGTTAGGAGATTAAACTGTTCGCCACGAAACGTGTCACAGCTGCCTTCTTGTTCTCGAGCTGTTACAACACTATCGATGGGAATAGGCGCGGTCACAAAAGTGTTAAAGCCTTTATTTGTGCGTTTACCGCCACGCATAACACCACATTGGCCGTGGGCTTTCATAATTGCGTAGTCGCCATCCATTATCACGTCGATAGCGGCCGCAGTTTCTTCGCAACGATTGCGGCAAACAGTAGTTTCGTTTTCACTCGGTATGCGCGTTGGCCGCGTGCCTATAAAGTACGTAGTCATGGATAGCGACCGCGGTTTTGTCCGCAGTTGTTGCAGCGAACGCTAGTGCCACAATAATGTATGCAATGTGCAGATTCTTGGGAAAATTCCTGGGGAATCACGATCTAATCTGGAGCGTCACGCTATGCCATCTCATTGCCGCCGCACCAGCGTGTAGCAGCGGGCGCCAACTCGCGATGCTCTCCGTGGCTTTGCTGATGGAAACAAATGAAATTGAGCTGGTGAGCAATGCCGGAATACGATGCCGCCAGAGTGAAACCCGACGCTCACTTTGTGCCGGCTGCAGCACGAAGCAGCGTCGTTTGGATTCCCACCTAATAAAAGCGCTTCTAATGGCACTATTTCAACGTGCGGTGAAACAGATAGGTGATGCTTATCGCAATAGGGTTGGTGGCAAAAAGTGAATGCAGCACACGACGAATCAGAATAGAAGACCGAGTACGCACTGGTGTTTCGATGGCTGCAGCAGCAAGCAGCTACTGTTCAGGATCGCGCGTGCCTCGTGGCTTTTCTTGTTTACATGGCATCTAGCAGCCCAGAAATATATCACACGATCCCAGTTTGACAGTGTACTGAACATTGGTGCCAAAAGATGGTGATTTCTAGGACCATATTAACTGGCAAAAACAAGTGCAACTGTACTGGGTCATTTTCTCTGTTTTCTCGCATAAATGTTGGCACTGGGAAACAGTACCAAGCAGGATCACATCAATGAGCTTCCGCTGTACCAAATTCGTGTTTCAAAGAAAGTAGCGCTTGCTCTGCATATTGTGGGCTGTGCATACATTTGCACTTCCATTTTGAAGTGTCCTTCCACAAAATAAAAATGATTTCTGCAAAACGTGATGAGCAACTGGCATAAACATATTTCTAACATCATATCATCTGCTAATAAAACACTAGGTTTTTTAAAGCGTAATCTCCGTCAGGCCCCTAAAAACGTAAAACTGCTTGCCTACAAATCCCTTGTTCGACCAAAACTAGAATATGCATCTGCCATTTGGAGCCCGCACCAAACATATCTTATCACCTCACTTGAATCTGTTCAGAACCGCGCCACTAGGTTCATTCACTTACAATATTCATATGACGTCAGTATTTCTGCACTTAAAACACAATCCGGATTAACACTACTATCTAATCGCCAACGCGTCGCTAGTCTTGAGCTCTTTCACAAGTTCTTTTTCAGTGTCCTTCATCATGCATGGTCCATACATCATTCCTGCGGCACGCATCTCTCATCGCACCAGTCATCCGCAGCAAGTCGCACGCCCGCGTGCCCGAACCACTCATTTTTCCGCCTCGTTCATTCCTCGAACAGCTAAAGACTGGAACGGCCTTCCTGCTGGCATTGTTAACATCGCTTGCCCGTCTTTTTTCAAACAGCGTGTGATTGATCACTTCGCATATATTTAATGATGTGTACCAAGTGTGGAACCTATGTTATACCCACCCCTTATGTAATACCCCCTCCGGGGGTCTTTAAGGACAATAAACTGAACTGAACTGATAACTGAAACTAAGCACGTAGTAGCCTGGGCGCGCACTTTGTTGTCAACAATGTCGGACTATGCTACATGGTGGACAGCTTCCACCCTAAAGCCCAGTGCCGACGAAACTGCCACTAGCTAGCTCTTTCTTTTTTTAAGCACGTTCAGTGATGTTATGCTGAACATGTTCTCTGCAAACTGCAGGTTGCCGAGATGTTGACCCTCACACCTTCCCAACATAAAAGCTTGAGTACTTCTTCCAAAAATACATGAAACCAAATTTTGGAGATCGCGTCTCCTCGCCTGACATGCAAATGGAATTTTGTCACTTTTCTTCTAAAGATTTACGGTAGCTGTCAATTTCCTGAGCTGCTCACTACACAATGGCTCCATGACTGCTGGTGTCTCAACTGAATCAAATGAATTTCCATAGCCTATGAAGATGTGGGTTATGCTCTGCATATTTCTCATTTGAGTTGTTGCAGGTGGCATGAGCAATAAATGCGGGTGAAAATGGTTTCAATTCTCATGCCTGCCTCATTGCAAACACACTTGAAGGACAGCAACTTGCATGGTGTGCAGCCATCCTTTGTTGCACAAGGGCGGTACACCGAACACCACACTTGAAGCAGCATATAGTAATGAGCCTGCCTTAAAAGAGCGAAACGGGGACATTGGCAACACCTATGGGAAAAACAAAAACAAAGAAACACGTAGAATCTCCTGTGGGAGTTATCTGAAAGATGTGGAAGCATTTCGTAGTAACGACGTGGTGTTCAGTGGTCGTACACTGGTGTGTTGTGTATAATTTCGAGGACTGCGAAAGAATCGTGAGACAGAGAAGCGCAGTTGCAACACCGAACTGTTAAGTGAGACCTGCACGAGACGACGTAGAAAAAGCGAGTAGAAGCAATGTTAGCCCACAGCGGACGTGGGGTGAAATGACGAGAGAGATGTAGGAAATTAAATGTATGCAACATTTATTAGATGCACTGGTTGGTTGGTTCTACTGCAGGTGGCAGGTCTGCTAATGACGATCATTATAAGCTGCCCTTTAGCACATTACTATTATGAACCGTGCTCAGGCAGCGGTGCTAAGCCTGGCGCGGGCCCATATCTAGAAAACAATGTGCAACAGAGAGTGCCGATTGCTGATAGCTTGGTGTGCTGTGTTTTCGCCGCTCACTTATCAATGAAGGTCCATATCTTGAAAGCGATCTGTGAAACGGGCAGAGTGCGGCATGTGCTGAGTGAGTGCCGTGTTCTAGTCGCCTCATTCGCGTTGAAGCGACAAGCCACTAGTTGAAAAATATAGTCGCTTGCTGCTGCAGGCTCTATCCGGAAAGCCTTATGGGAAGGACGGAAGGGCGCACAAACAGTTTTCTCGTCGGGTACGCAAAGCCCTGCTGAGGTGCCTACCTGTGGGCTCCCCACCCCCGCTGGGCGACAAGTTTGTCCAGTAGATGCTGTGGTTCAAGTGTCCACCACCATTGAACTTGATTGCAGCTGCAGCCGAGATGATACTCTGGGTACAGTCTGTGGCAAGAAAATAAAAAGGTGCATACAACTCAATCCCAAGGACATGCAACCACTGCAAACAGCTTATCAGTTAGTTAGGCAATGGTTTTTTTATTGTGTGCATCAAATGCTGAATAGCTTTAACACATATGGGGAACTAGAATATTTAAATTAGTATAAATATGTGCATTATGGAAAATAAACTACCTTCCTTAGAATACCAACAATTTTTTCCGTTACAGTGGAGTTATTTTCTTTTATTGCTTAAAAGCACGTTTGTTAAAAGTTTATTTATTCAATTATTTTCTATACCTTCTATCACTGAGGCATTGCAGAGGGGCGTGAGTGCCAATATATAAACAAAGAAAAGAACAGAATGAAACAAGCCACATTATAGAATATTAGTGACAAATTATAAATGTGAAATGAAATATAACAGAATGAAACAATGAAAACAAAAATAAATGAACTGAACAGAAATAAAAGCAGCCTGTTAGACAATATTATCAGCAAAATGTAAATGTAAAAAAAAATATTGGAAAAAGAGGGGAAAAAAGAAAAAAAGGAAAAGACACTGCAGGCATCTCCACACATGTAAAAAAAAAAAAAAAGGTGGGGAGGAGAGACATATGAGATGATTAGGCAGGGTTACCACAATGTAGGTGCGCCGATAAAGAATGGCAAAAAAAGTATGAACAGTATGATGGAAACAATGTTGTCAGGTGGGTGGTTCCAATCAGTAGATTTCCCTTTAATCATTAGATAAGCACGGTATGAAGGAAAAATAAAATGTGTTTGTGTTTATGGTCAATCCGTGATGAGCAATAAGTGGGGGGCGTGATAAGCTCGGTAAATAGTGATGAATGATGGAAGACCTTATGAAAGAGGCAAGAGCGGAAATACGACGCAGTGATAGAGCTTGTTTCATTGCTGTTATACTTGATGTACGATGGTAATTGGAAAGAAATATGTGGCGTTATTCTGGATTACTTCATTAGAACTAATTAAATTTGCGTGATTAGGGTTCCAGGTTGCAGCGGTGTATTCTAACTTCAAGCACACAAGAGTTTTGTATAGAAGCATTTTGAGGGGAGGTGGGGCTTTATTGAAGTTACGTCATAAGTATTCCAATGTGTGGTTTGCACTGTTGTTGATCACGTTATTATGAGTATTCCATGTTATTTTGTAGGTAATAGTAACCCCCAAGTATTGGTATGATGAAACATGGTCGAGTTCGATGTTACCTCGTTTGTATGTTGAGGAGCACTGCCGAGAAACAGCCATTAGACTGCATTTGGTTGGATTTAAATTCATGAGCCAATTATCACACCAACTTGTAATGTTATTTAAGTCTGTCTGTAAGATATTTTATCGTCATCGTTACGTATTTTCCTGTAACGTACACAGTCGTCGGCATACAAATGCACAGAAGAAGAAACGCAGTTGGGCAAATCGTTAATATATATTAAAAACAAGACTGGGCCTAAAACTGAACCCCTGTGGTACTCTCAACGTTACATTTCTTTCAGGCAAGATATGACCATTAATTGTGACCTACCAGAGGTAGTTTGTTAGAAAATATTTGAGCCAAGTGAGTATAATAGAGTCGAGATTGAGTGAGGAGAGTTCAAACATGAGTAAGGCATGATTTACTTTTTCAAAGGCCTTCGCGATGTCCAAAACAAATGCAGTCACTCTTGGAGCATTTGTCAAGTACAGTATTCAGATGATGAGTGAACAAAAGTAACTGGGTTTCACAGGAAAATGTACACCTAAAACCATGTCAGGCTGAAGTAAAAAATGAATTAGGTTCTAAAACTTCAGCTATATGCAAGTACAGTATATGTTTCATAAGTTTATGCTTGTTAATGAAATGGGCCGGTAGTTGAGAGCGGAGTGTTTATTACCAGACTTGTGTATTGGAACCACCTTACCGATTTTCCAATCGAGCGGCAAGATTCCTGATGAAGAGACTGCCGAAAGATGTTGTGCAAAAAGAGAGAATATGCGCATGTCTGTTTGAGAAACTTTGAGTTAATGTTGTCAGTACCACATGATGAGGATGTTTTTAAGGAATGAATTCCAGCAGATTCGAAAATAATAGGAAACACTTGGCAATACTGATGGCACACAACTGCGTCAACAGGCACAGCGATGTTTCACAAGATATTGGCGGAAAAAATATCATTAAGTAACATTCAGATGCTGGTAGCGGCGCACCAGACTCGTCGAAATTTCATTAGAATTTCCAAAACTGCTTTGGGTTCCTTGATAACAGCTCAGGCAATGTATGGGTATTAAAATGATTCTGAGCAGCACATACAGCTTTGGTATACTCTGCTTCTGCATTGTGATACGCTTCAAAGTGATTTGAAGTGTTTTGCAACTTGGCCACGTGGAAAAGACGTTTCTTTTTATTACTCAAACGTCCTTATTATACCATGGCCTTTTTTTGTTTCTTCGTACATGCCGAAGGGGCACATGCACATTAGTGAGATCAGAGACTAGGTTTCTGAAGAAATCCCAGTTTTCTTGTGCACTTCGCTTATCAAAATTGGAGAAAAAAAATGTCTAAGTATGCACACATTTCTTGGTTAATAGCGACAAAATCTGCCTTGCTGTAGTCCCGGATATATGTGTCTTTATTAGTTTCGCGTGACAATGACAATGTCGAAATGTAGCAACAAATGGTCACTCAGACCAGGAAGATGAATTGGCGATGTGAGGTCAGGGTGTGTGTTGTCAAAACCAAGTCTAAGGTATTAGCTGATTGATTAGTTATTCTTGTAGGTTTGGTTATAGCCTGCGTGAAGTTAAAACAATCACACAAATCCAAGAAATGTTGAGAATGCGTAGAAAAGGGGAGGAGCAGAGGAATACCAATGTGCCAGATTATGTTGGAAAATTCAAATTCCCAAAAAGAAAAATAGGCGACGAAGGGTACCTAGTTACGACAGAGCCGAGAAAGTCCTGCAATTCATCGACGAATGGCCACGCACAGTTTGGAGGGCGATAGCACAGGCCTAGAGCAGACGCAACTTGAAAGGACGACATTGTTTGAGGTATGGCTATCCTCACGCCACCACCCTGCCCTACCTACCTTATTGCAGCAATACACCTCACAAGTGCTATCAGTCTGAAAAATTTCTATACTTTGCACACTTATTTTGAGCCATGTCTCGGTTCGTATTATTAAATTTGCATTCATTGAGTGAACATGAGTGAAGCCTATTCCGGTGTTTCATAATGATGCTTACGTTTGAAAAAAGAACAGGAACTTCTTCGATCTTTGGACCTAATTGCACAACAATAGAGTAATTAAAACTGATAGTGTTTATACAACAAAATGTTACAACCATTATCTTGAGAAACAGTGCAAGAAACTGGCGGAAAAAGTGAGGAACGGTAAATACGCTCCCACCAGTGAGCCTAGCCTCTGGAGGTGGCCGCTGATTATGAACTCTGGCCCAAGAGATTATTTTTTTCATGATCTGGTCAGGCGTCGGTGCAGGTGAGCAGACTGAGGAGACCAATAATTTCTTTCGTAGCTTCCCGTTCTTTTATCTTTCTTGGCATCTCTATCAGGGGATACACTTTTACTGAGCCCGCCTTGACAGGGTGGCAGCCCTTTTTGACAATAATATTCAGACATTAGACACAACAGAGGCATGGTTAGAGATACGAGAACCGCACGGGGGGAGTTCCACAATCGTGTGGCAAGTGCCAACGTGGTCAATACCAAAGTGCAAAAACTGTCAGAGCCATGAATCGTTTTTATTTTTTTTAAATTTATTTATAAATACTGCAGACTTGTCTGACTCCAAGCAGGGGTGAGCATACTGAAAACATATACAAGTGTGAGGCCCGAGAATTCATGTTTGGAAAAAATAACAGTGCTGGGTAGAGAAGGACACAAGGAAGAACACGACACTGGCGCTTCCTTGTGTCCTTGTCTACCCAGCGCTGTTATTTTTTCCAAACATGAATTCCCACCAACTCGCCCAAGTTTCTCTTCTAGTAGAGGCCCGAGAATACAGAGGCACACACACAGACACAAAAAAAATCAAAATACACAGCCAACATTCCAGTTAACAAGCTCTAACATTTTCAGCAATGTATCGGCATTTGCCCTGTCAACAGTGTTTTTTGGTAATGCTTTGCATTATTTAAAGGAACTGACAACTGATTTTTAAGGACTTAGCTTTTTATGGCGCAACAAAAAGCTCACCCTTGGTAGTGTTTACACCTGCAGTGGTATCTTCAGAAAGCGCATGGATATTTTGTAAGCAAAATCTTTCGATCTGAGCAGCCTTTAAAAAAGTAAGAGTACCTCCTCCAGCAATGCCGATAGCCCGCCTCACAAATTGTGAAAGCCGCGTCTGCTTGCACAGGAGTGCAACTGTGGTAACCCCCTGCATTTTGCTTCGCGGGACCGTCCCGCGAAGGCTTAGGTGCAGGACACCGGTATGGACGAACACGAATCGTTCAAACTTGCGTGAGCATACACGTGAACGACTAGGCGACGGTGTCATAGCATGGGGCACACATATTTGCTCGCTATCCGGCATAGTCGTTCGCGTGAGCATACACGTGAACGACTAGGCGATGGTGTCATAGCATGGGGCACATATATCTGCTCGCTATCCGGTCGCGGTGAGTCGGACTTCCTTGATTTGTCGCGCGCCAAGGTGAATGTTCTACGAGTAGTAATTCGGCTAGCATGCATTAGTGTATGAAAGGTGCAAGAAATGCCCTTTTGATTGTGTGCACTACTGTGTTGTTCCTTTGTCCCAAGAGCCCGTGTGAGACCCCATAATGTGCCAAGCCAACTCATGGAAAACGAAGGCAGCGACACTTTTCTACTTGCTACAAACGAAGGCCTATCTGCCCAATTTAAGTTATAAAAAACTCATAATAGAAAAAAGTGTACTGCACTTCAATACTAATGAAAACATCAGCAACCGCATGCACTAATCGAAGGCCATGTAGTAGATCTCTTATGCCTCTTCATGTTTCTGCCACTTAAGGCACCAAACGTAATTTTTCGTGACTTTTAGAGAACAATAAAAACAAATTCATGTTCAATGAGAAAAACAGGTCGTTTTAACCAGTATGATAGGCGATATTTCCATATCTTGACTTACATTCTGAGCGGTTGTCTGTCCCTTTAATGGCCCCAGGAAAAAATGAATATTTGTACGCATCGTTCGATGCATGTAAATCCTCAATGATTTTTCCATGGTTCTGGCGAGTGCGCGAGAAACTGGACAAAGATATCGCGATTTATTGGTTTTGAGGTTATCACCAATATTTATTTGGTGCATATTGTGGCAAATGGAGATAAACATCGACAAAAGAAAGCTGATGACGTTTTCTACGCTCACTAATACTCCTGTGAATACTTATTCGATTAACAACAGCATAATCGCAAGAACACAGTTTTTTAAGTATCTGGGTGTGCATTCTTGCCTAATCTAACATGGAACGTAATATAGAGCATATAACAAGTAAAGCTTTTAGAAAACTAGGTCTCTTAAAGCGCCGTTTGTCAGCCGCCAATGCCGAAACGAAGCTGCATGCCTACACAATGCTGATTAGGTCAGCATTAAAATATGCTTCTATAATATGGCATCCAAATAGCGTTGGTCTTTCAAGCCAGCTTGAATCTGTGCCGAACAAGGCAGCCAGGTTGATTTTATCTGCATATTCATCTTATCAACGTGTAATGGTGTTGAAGCGAAGACTTCATCTCCATAATCTTGACACATGACGCAGCATATCTCGTTTGTCATTTTTTCACTCGATGTATCACAGCAATACAGCTTTTGCAACTATGAATATTCTTCCGGCGCATCATATCTCTTCACGCGGAGATCATCATCCTAAAGTTGAACCAATTTTCGCAAGAATGTTGAAATATCAGAACTCGCTGTTTGTATTGTCAGTAAAGGAGTGGAACGATCTGCCAGAAGAAATAGTTACCCTTACTGATATATCGTCCTTCAAGACAGAACTGCTGATGTATCTTGATCGAACTGACAATTAGCAACCCTAACCATGTCAATGTGCATGAAGTCGATTTTTCATATAGTATACCTCTTGATTGTGAGATGACATCTCTTGTACTTTTCTGCTTTGATTTGCAAACGCTTCATTTCTATAGTTGTTTCTTTTAATAGTATTTTGCTATTTTCGTTTGTATTTGCAACTTTCTTGTACATTATGCTTGTACAAAAATCCCCCCCCCACCCCCACCCTCCCGCCCCCTTCCTATGTCTGGGCCTTTAGGGTATTGAAATAAATAAAAATTATATATTAGGTACAGGAACTCTAGTCTCTGTTTTCCTCCCCTCGATTGGAGGGATTCAAGATTCAGAGTTCGCCTTTAGCTGTTGCAGATGAACGTGGCTGCAATTGGTTGTGCTACTCATTCTATTTCGGAAATATTTTGTTTCGTATGTGCATCCTGAAGTGAGATGAGGCCCGACTAATGCGGTCACTCGTTTCCCGAAAGTTTATGGCGAAGGCCCCATAATGTACAAAGAGCACTAGCACAAATATTTTCAATCCGGTCCTTCAAGCTCATATGTTCTGTTAGCGTTACACCGAGGTGTTTACAGGCAGAAACATTATAGAGCACAGTACAGCCAACAGAATAGAGAAAGTGTAAGACGGACTGACAGTCACTTGTCTTCATCGGGCAGCACATTAATTCCTGTTGAGTCATTCCTCAGTTTTTACACCATCTGAAAACACAACTAAGGCCATTTCTGAGTCTAATTTGATCCCTTTCTGATTGACAGCTGCACACAATACAGAATCACCCGCGAAAAGTGTTTTTCACGCCTGGCTCAACGACACTTGCAATGTCACTGTCATAAACTAAGAACAAAATTGGCACAAAGACAGACCCCTGGAGTGCACCTAATGTGACGGGAAGCGCCCGTTGCGTGTCACCGATCTCGGGGGTTTGCAGGTGTCACGAGAGATGGAGATGGAAGACGCACGTCGACACAGCAAACAGATTTTTAATTACACTCAAACCCCAAACTTAAAGAAAAACTCGATCACGCTAAAACAGAATGAATAAATACCAACACTTGTACAACCTTATGCTTAATAAACACTTATCATGTTCCAATTTCCGCCTACGTTAGTCTGTGGTGTCTAATCCTCCAAAGTCAGGCAACCCTGGCCTACGTCTGCGGTGCTACAAAGAAGAGTCATCTTACTGGGCTCGTCGTCGGACGTATTTCCCAGTCCAAAGATCGTCGGCTCTTCTTGAAGTCAGTGTTCTTGTCGATACTGTAATCGTTGTTGCCTTGCCGTCGTCCTCTTAGATGCCGGCGTCTTGCACTTTGTCGGTGACGTGGCACGGCATTGCCTAGGCCCACCTGGATAGGCCTAGCGTCGGGAGTGCCGACGTGGCGTCCCGAGCACTATCGAACGTGCCGGGCTGCCGCAGAAGAGGGATCCTCTCTGGGGTGCCCGGTCCCGCTGTGAGAGGCTGCAGCGAGTCCAGGAGCCTCTCTCGAACTTCGTCGAGGTGGATGGCCATACCTTGGACGGCCAACGTCACGGACTCGGCCAGACCCCCAAGTCTCCCGTCGCCAGAGCGTAGCTGACGATGCGACCTTCCTGGCCCGGAGCCACGTCGCTAATCCATGGACAGCGCCGTTCTTCCCTCGATTACAGCTTGGGTCACGCAGCTTGAGGGCTCGTGCCGTTCTGACTGCGCAGTGCTTCTCATGCTCTTCTTCCTCTTCGCACCGCAGGCGGGCTCTTACAGCGTCTCGGAAAAACAGCTGTTACCTTCAATGTACTGAACACGGTTTTCAGGGTAGGCTCTAACGAAATCTAGAAGTTTATTATTTATTCTCATTGCATGAAGCTTTGAGAGAAGTTTGTAGTGAGGCACTTTATCAAATGCCATGGCGAAGTCTAAAAATATTGCATCCATCTGCTCCCTGTCATTGATTGCTGCTGCAAAAGTGATGATCTGCAACAGCAATGAGCTGGGTGCCTTTCCCTCAAGCCGTGCCGAACTTAAGACAGCAAGCAGTTCTGCTCTAGGTATTGTTTTAGACGCACTTTGGCAGTGGCGGCAGCATCTGTTGCATGTCCGTTGAAACACGTTCTTGAAATATTACAGCCTCATTGCCGACGCTGTGAGCCCATATCACCGCACGGATTTCCCTGGCATAGATCTGCTATCAACGCACTTTTTGGAGCGCCCCCTGGACCAGTGGCGGCAGCATCTGATGCATCGTCCACTGAAACACGTTTCTTAAATATTACAGGTTAGTCAGTTGTTTGTTTGCCTATTCTGACGTCCGCTACTTGCTGCTGCTGCCTTTGCTGCCACAGTGCTTTTTCTTTCTTTTCTTATTTTGTGAGCCATGTCGTCTAGAAATAAGTCTGACGATATAGAGAAGCTTGTCCAGGATTTCCGGAAAGAATTTCAGGACACGTGTTCGGCTCTTGAAAGAGAGCTCAGAAATCAACATCGAGAGACGACAAAAAGCCACGAGTTTTTCAACAGAAAGTTTGAAGTCTTGACTGACCACTGTAAACAATTGTAGGAAGAAAATCGGGAACTTAGAACTCGACATGAGGCACTTTTGAAGGATTATGTGGAACTAAAGAACCAGGTTTCTGACTCTGACAAGAGAATGATCACGCTAGAACAGTATTCCCGTAACAAAAACATTGAACTAAAGAATGTACCACTTGCTACAAATGAAAACTTGTTTCAAATGTTTGAGGTGCTCGGAAATGCGATAAATGAACCCATTGTGAAAAATGACATTGATGTGTGCCATCGTGTTCGATTAAAGAATAGCTGCCCGCCAATCATTGTTCAATTCAAAAACAGGTCAAAACGCAACTGTTTTTTGCAAGGCATGAAAGCTGCGTTCTTCCGTGGCTGATGTCGGCTGTTCTGGAAAATCTCCCATATACATAAATGCGTATATTTGTTCACAGCTCAGAAAGTTGCTTGCCATGACCATTGAGAAAAAGAAGGAAAAGAAATGGCGGTTTGTGTGGACCACAGACGGTAAAATATTTGTAAGAAAGACTGAGTCTTCGAATGCGCTTCAAATAACACGTGTCGCTGACCTAGTGAAGATCGACGAACACCTGCAGCAGGCAGGTGTTCATCATTAGCTTTCCCTCGTACATTTTTTTATAATTCCACTCTTGAATGATGGATCCGAATTTCAAATTGCCAAGTGATTTAAATATACCTGTCTCTGTTAGCAGCCATATTTCAGCTCTTCATATAAACGCCCAGTCGGCCCGGAACAAAGAAGACGTCATCACAACCTTTATAGAAAGTTTTAAATTTGGTTTTGACGTAGTTATGATGACCGAAACCTGGTATACAAGTGAACTGGAGGTACTGCAATTGCCTGGTTATAAGTCTCACTTTCTAAATCGTCGCGGTAAAGGGGTTGTCTTACATTAATGGTTCAAGACAGATTTGAAAGTGAACTGCTCTTAAATTAATCTCGAATTACATATGGTTATGAAATTCTTACGGTAAAGTGCAAGTATGGTATTTTACCGGTTATGTATCGCCCACCTGGAGTGACGCTAGCTTCATTTTTATCTTTTTTAGACAAATTTCTTGCTTGGACAGCGCTGCCGAAACCGCCACGAAAGGAAGCATCCTAGCCTAATGTCTGCACTCTTTGCAGATACCGGCATATCATCAAGAAAAGTATAAGAAATCCCGCCCGGCGACGTCTTCCGCTGCAGTAGCGGTGTGAGCGTCGAACCATTTGCTCAATTGTGCTGCTGTAGCCTTACCATTACCAGGACCTGGACAGCGCTGCCGAAACCGCCATCTACCTGAGCCTTCTGCAGCTTCAAGCTTATCAAGTCTGTTTCATTGGGGCGTGGTCTTTTTGGAACTGGCTTCACTCAGGCAGCAGCGGCGACGACGAAAGGACGCATCCTAACCTAATGTCTGCACTCTTTGCAGATACCGGCATATCATCAAGAAAAGTGTAAGAAATCCCGCCCGGCGACGTCTTCCGCTGCACTAGCGGTGTGAGCGTCGAACCATTTGCTCAATTGTGGTGCTGTAGCCTTACCATTACCAGGACCTGGACAGCGCTGCCGAAACCGCCATCTACCTGAGCCTTCTGCAGCTTCAAGCTTATCAAGTCTGTTTCTTGGGGGTGTGGTCTTTTTGGAACTGGCTTCACTCAGGCAGCAGCGGCGACGACGAAAGGACGCATCCTAACCTAATGTCTGCACTCTTTGCAGATACCGGCATATCATCAAGAAAAGTGTAAGAAATCCCGCCCGGCAACGTCTTCCGCTGCACTAGCGGTGTGAGCGTCGAACCATTTGCTCAATTGTGGTGCTGTAGCCTTACCATTACCAGGACCTGGACAGCGCTGCCGAAACCGCCATCTACCTGAGCCTTCTGCAGCTTCAAGCTTATCAAGTCTGTTTCTTGGGGGCGTGGTCTTTTTGGAACTGGCTTCACTCAGGCAGCAGCGGCGACGACGAAAGGACGCATCCTAACCTAATGTCTGCACTCTTTGCAGATACCGGCATATCATCAAGAAAAGTGTAAGAAATCCCGCCCGGCGACGTCTTCCGCTGCACTAGCGGTGTGAGCGTCGAACCATTTGCTCAATTGTGGTGCTGTAGCCTTACCATTACCAGGACCTGGACAGCGCTGCCGAAACCGCCATCTACCTGAGCCTTCTGCAGCTTCAAGCTTATCAAGTCTGTTTCTTGGGGGCGTGGTCTTTTTGGAACTGGCTTCACTCAGGCAGCAGCGGCGACGACGAAAGGACGCATCCTAACCTAATGTCTGCACTCTTTGCAGATACCGGCATATCATCAAGAAAAGTGTAAGAAATCCCGCCCGGCGACGTCTTCCGCTGCACTAGCGGTGTGAGCGTCGAACCATTTGCTCAATTGTGGTGCTGTAGCCTTACCATTACCAGGACCTGGACAGCGCTGCCGAAACCGCCATCTACCTGAGCCTTCTGCAGCT
The DNA here is from genome assembly GCF_013339745.2 of Dermacentor silvarum. Classification (NCBI taxonomy): domain Eukaryota; kingdom Metazoa; phylum Arthropoda; class Arachnida; order Ixodida; family Ixodidae; genus Dermacentor; species Dermacentor silvarum. Next base: position 171,373,876 of record NC_051161.1, on the reverse strand, counting down.
TCAAGCTTATCAAGTCTGTTTCTTGGGGGCGTGGTCTTTTTGGAACTGGCTTCACTCAGGCAGCAGCGGCGACGACGAAAGGACGCATCCTAACCTAATGTCTGCACTCTTTGCAGATACCGGCATATCATCAAGAAAAGTGTAAGAAATCCCGCCCGGCGACGTCTTCCGCTGCACTAGCGGTGTGAGCGTCGAACCATTTGCTCAATTGTGGTGCTGTAGCCTTACCATTACCAGGACCTGGACAGCGCTGCCGAAACCGCCATCTACCTGAGCCTTCTGCAGCTTCAAGCTTATCAAGTCTGTTTCTTGGGGGCGTGGTCTTTTTGGAACTGGCTTCACTCAGGCAGCAGCGGCGACGACGAAAGGACGCATCCTAACCTAATGTCTGCACTCTTTGCAGATACCGGCATATCATCAAGAAAAGTGTAAGAAATCCCGCCCGGCGACGTCTTCCGCTGCACTAGCGGTGTGAGCGTCGAACCATTTGCTCAATTGTGGTGCTGTAGCCTTACCATTACCAGGACCTGGACAGCGCTGCCGAAACCGCCCTCTACCTGAGCCTTCTGCAGCTTCAAGCTTATCAAGTCTGCTTCTTGGGGGTGTGGTCTTTTTGGAACTAGCTTCACTCAGGCAGCAGCGGCGACGACGAAAGGACGCATCCTAACCTAATGTCTGCACTCTTTGCAGATACCGGCATATCATCAAGAAAAGTGTAAGAAATCCCGCCCGGCGACGTCTTCCGCTGCACTAGCGGTGTGAGCGTCGAACCATTTGCTCAATTGTGCTTCTGTAGCCTTACCATTACCAGGACCTGGACAGCGCTGCCGAAACCGCCATCTACCTGAGCCTTCTGCAGCTTCAAGCTTATCAAGTCTGCTTCTTGGGGGCGTGGTCTTTTTGGAACTGGCTTCACTCAGGCAGCAGCGGCAACGATGAAAGGACGCATCCTAACCTACTGTCTGCACTCTTTGCAGATACCGGCATGTCATCAAGATAAGTGTAAGAAATCCCGCCCGGCGACGTCTTCCGCTGCACTAGCGGTGTGAGCGTCGAACCATTTGCTCAATTATGCTGCTGTGGCCTTACCATTATCAGGACCTGGACAGTGCTGCCGAAACCGCCATCTACCTGAGCCTTCTGCAGCTTCAAGCTTATCAAGTCTGTTTCTTGGGGGCGTGGTCTTTTTGGAACTGGCTTCACTCAGGCAGCAGCGGCGACGGCGAAAGGACGCATCCTAACCTACTGTCTGCACTCTTTGCAGGTTGGGTGACCTTTATGTTAAATGTCGTAGGCATCACTAAGTCCGTCGCTGTTGCTGCTGCTGAGTTTTTATTGGGCATTGTAGTCAGACCAGTATTTCTCTTAATTTTTTAGCTGTGTGCTTCTTACTTTGTGTACTCAAGAGTATTTTGGGAAATTTTATTTCATGTGCCTGAAACAATGATAAGAACTCTGGTAGCATAGGCAATGTTGCAGAGGCCCTAGCTGAGAAGCAACCTAACAGCATTAAAGAGGTCGTTAAATTTTTAGCTGATCTAGTGGGGAGACTCGATGTGTTTTCAACTGAAGTGAAGGGTGAAATTGCTAAGGTCGCTTCTTCGAACACTAAAATATTTACTGAGCTTGGGGGTGTTCGAGATGCTATTAGCTTTATGAATGAGAATTTTGAGCTCTTTAGGACTGACGTAGAGGCTTTTCGCAAAGAGATAAAGGCGATAAAAGTTGAGAGTGCGCTGTGCCGCAAGGAAAATGAACTGCGAAGAGACCTGAGGGAAGCTAGGAGGGAGATTGTTGAACTGAAGCAATACAGTAGAAATATTAATATCGAAATTCAAGGTCTTCCGCAAACCAAAAATGAGGACTTGGAGAAAACTGTTGCTAACATTGCTAAATGCTTAGGAACTGATGTCACAGATAAAGACATTGACATCGCGCACCGTGTATTGTCGAAAGATAAAAAGAAATCTAATGTTATCGTCAGATTTCTCACTAGAACTGCGCGAGACAAGCTGTTGTCCGCAGCAAGAAAGGTTAAACTAGACAGCAGTCGTCTTGGCTTTGACAAGAATGATCCTGTATATATAAACGAGCACCTTTGCATGGAACTGAAGGTTCTGCTCAGTAAAGCGCGGCAAGCAAGACGTGAAAAGGAATGGAAATATGTGTGGGTATCACAGGGCAGAATCTTCATGCGGAAGGCAGACAGAACACCCCTTTTACATGTGACTTCTGATGCTGATCTGGCTAAAGTAGTCTAGTCTAATTACAGCCTTATTTTTTTTTGTAGAGAACAATAGCGATGCATTCCAGTGCTTCTGAATTGAACTCGTATGTAAGCGGCCACCGCATGCAGCTGCTGACATTTCTTCATATTAATATGCAATCAGCTCGCTCGAAAGAAGAAAACTTTCTCTTATTTCTTGATGAGTTCAACTTATTATTCTCCGTTATTATGATGACTGAAACTTGGTACCGTAGTGATACAGACGTGTTTCGTATTGACGGATATAACGTTGTATACCAAAATAGAAAATCAAGAATTGGCGGTGGTGTATGTATGCATGTAAAGACTGGATTTGTGTATGAGTATGAAGATTTGTCTCTGTGTATGGAGGACATTGAGGCGTTAGCCTTAAAGTATCAGAACTATATGCTTGTAGTAATATACAGGCCACCTGATGGCAATATCGATTCATTTATTCACTATCTGGAAAATCTGTTTTCCGTTGTCAATGAGCTTAATTACACAATAGTACTGGGTGGAGACCTCAACATAGATATGTTGAGCAATACACCTAAACAGGCGAGATTTTCAGACCTTCTTGCTTCCTTTTTCTTACGAAACCTAATCACCATCCCGACGCATATGACCAATACCAGTTCTACTTTACTAGATCTGTTCATTACGAATAGTACAAATAGTTCAATACAGGCAGGCATCTTTGATGCCCCAATAAGCAATCATTTGCCTATATATCTAGTCCTAGGTAACATAGCTAATGAAAGGAGTCCAATCCTTCCTATCGCTTATTTTTGACAAATAAATCCATGAACGCTATCTTCTTTCAGAGAGGAAATTAGCGCACTAAATTGGAATGGCATTCTATCTTGTTCTTCAGCTTATCTTGCATATGATTGCTTTATTGATACTCTATGTTCTGTGTATAGGAAACATTTTACTTACAAAGCTCTAAAGAGACCAACACGGGTGCGGAAACCTTGGATTTCTTCAGCAATACTTAATATGATAAAAGAAAAAAAATAGGTTATATCGAGAGTTTCTAAGGAAGCGAGACCCAGATAAATTTAAAGCTTTTAAGGCATACAGGAATAAACTCACTAAAATAGAAAAACAAGCTAAACGTAACTACTACTTCATGATGTTTGATGGTGTCACTGATTCCAAACACTTATGGAATAAACTAAATTCTATCATATCTACTAAACAAGTGACCAACGATATTAGTGAGCTGTCAATCAACAATGAAACATGCAAAGGTACAGTGCTAGCAAACAAGTTCAATGAGTATTTTACCTCTTTGGTTGACAGTACTCATAATTGCGATTCATTAATGATTAGCTTATTTGCCTCCTGCTCTAACTGATTCTTTGTTTGCTAATCCCACAGACGTGCAAGAGGTCACCAGTGTTGTTCGAAATTTCAAAATGAGTAAAAGCGAGGACATAGATGGCTTAAAATTAAAACCAATAATATTAGATCTCATATGTGCTTGCTTAGTACACATTTATAATCTCGCGTTTACCACAGGAGTGTTTCCCCAGAGAATGAAAACCGCTAAAGTAACGGTTATATATAAAGGCAGAGATAAAAGCAATTTAGGTAACTACAGACCAATTTCTATTTTGCCAGTTTTTTCTAAGGGGTGTGAAAAACTCATTTTCATTCGACTGTCTGAATTCTTTAATAAACATAACGTTATTACGCCGTCACAATTTGGTTTTCAGTCAGGCCTGTCAACCGAGAGTGCCTTACTTTACCAAAAGGAATTGATTCTAAAAAATATGGAAGCAAAAAAAACTTACCTTAGGAATATTCCTAGATTTCTCTAAGGCATTCGACAGGATAAATCATGCTACAATGTTGGAAAAACTCCATTGTTATGGCGTTCGCGGTGTCTTTTTAACTCTAATAAAAAGCTATTTGTCAAATCGGCAACAGTGCGTATCAATCAACCGAGAGCTGTCATCATCCCTGAAAGTTAGAAATGGGGTACCCCAAGGCAGCGTATTGGGACCTCTGTTATTTAATATTTTTATTAATGATATTGTACAAATTGACAGCTCTGTAGAATATGTAATCTATGCGGATGATACCAGTCTATTTTTTTCTGGTGAAATGGCTGATGACCTCATTATGTCTGCTAATGAAGTTCTAAATAAAATACATGCATGGACTGTGGCAAATTCACTACACATTAATTGCTCTAAAACCAAGGCTGTACTATTCCGTGCGAAATCCAAATTTTACGAAACGTCTCTCAAGCTAACCCTTAATAATAACGAAATTGAATTTTCCCCAACAGTTAAAACTCTTGGTGTTCTCTTTCACGAACATATGGCATGGAATTACCATACTGAACACATAAGTCATAAACTTTGCAGAGTTTTAGTGTGTTGCGTCGGTGTCAAAATATATTACCTGTAAAACAAAAACTATTATTATATACCGCTCTTTTTTCTTCACATTTATATTATTGTCATCTTGTTTGGGCCACAGGCTCCATTAAATAATCTGGTACTGTTACAAAAAAAGGCCCTACGGTGCATTGAAGGTGTACAGGCACATAACGCACACACCACTTCTTTTTTCCAAAGTATAGAATTTTAAGAGTAAACAGTTTGTCAACATTTAAATGAGAAATACGCAGAGGAAGTTACGTACTGTGGCCGATTTGCAACCAAATCCTGCCAGTCGCGTCACTCGACATACAGAGAATGTCCTCGCACTAATTACGGACTCCAAACATTACATTTCTGTCTTCCTAGTGTACTGAACAAGTGGAAGTTAACAATTGAAAGTTTACGTATCTTGTCTAAAACTGATATATTACATAGATGTTCCGATTGTGCTAGTCATGAATATTAGGTCATTTTTCTGTGATGGCTAATTAGTGTCATTCATTTATCTATTGCTTTGTTTTCGAATGTTTTTTAATGTATTTCAGAGTTTTATTTTATGGTTTGCTGTGACAGGCCACATGCGTGTTCCTTTTGTGTTGTCACTCTCAGCTGCCTGTAATTTTGAAAATTTTTAATTTTGTTTTGTTTGCCGGGTGATGGGGCCAGTCAAGCTGTGAATTGCCGCTTTTTTCCCATCACATCCAACCACGTCTATGTGTACGTTTATGTACCTGCCATGTGGTTAAATAAATTCAACTCAACTGGATTGGATTGTTGGATTCTATTTGCCATTGTGGCCTGACAAAGCGCTGGACACGGATAGAAACGGGATGCAACTGAAATTTCCAGGAGATTTTCCTGTCAACCGTACAACTGGAAGAAACGGTCCAAATCTGGGAGTCTCGCGGGTAATCCGGGGAGACTTGGCAGGTTTGCAACACCTTACACCTCTTTTGCCCATCCTATCAGTGTTTTGTGTAAAATCCTCTTGTCAGCTGCTTACCGACCGGGGTTGCTACTCCTTATCTGAAGTCTTCCAAGACTTACTTCGTGCTTGTGCCACCAAAGACAAGTTTATGACTGCATACCCCCCTCAATCGAACAGTCTTACTGAATGCCTGAATCGCACGATCACTGATATGCTCTCTATATATGTTTCATATAATCATCACGACTGGGACACTGCGCTACCTTTTGTTACCTTTACGTATAACTAGTCGCACCATAACACCATATCAACTCTCCCTTTTATCTTCTGTATGGACCAACACACTTTTTGACACACTTCTTCCGACCCCTGCCCAAGTATGCTCGCGACACTATTGCTACAGCAGAAAAGGCATGTCACATGCAGACACGCCAGAAGTTGTATGACATCCACTTCATCGTGGGTAACCTTGTTCTGCTCTGGTTCCCATCTCGGCACGTTGGCCTCTCTGAAAAACTACTTTCGAGATACTCTGGCCCTTATCGTGTCCTGCGACAAGTGACAGACATTACTTACTTAATAGCCCCGCTTGATCCTACCATGTCTTCTACTTCCTCAGACGTGCATGCTTCCTGCCTTAAAGCATACAAACTTTTGACCCTGTCTTAGGTGCAAGGTCAGCGATTTCCCAGCCAGAGATCAATGTCACGAGACTGCGAGCAATGTGACAGACGACATTGGTCACTGTGTGGAAAAGAGTGACGACTGTAAATATTGTCTTTCCGCCACCTTGGCTGTGTTGCAGCTCATTGTAGAGAGCTTCCAAGTATATCTTTATATATCTACCAGTGGCAATATACTGTGCATACACCAAAACTCAATGTCCGTCACATGAGAGAACACGTTCTAGCGGTTTTCCACAACACACTGGCCTCCTTGGATCAGAACGACATGAGAGAGGCTGGCTACACCAGCCAAAGCGCCGGTCGAAGTGTGAGGCTGCCACAATGCCTGAACTTGTGAATATGACCCGCCTCAAGAAAGGAAGGTTTCATTGTGGACCCACGAGCAGAGTATTATCATCATGACCACACTGGCTACTAGTCAAACCTTAATATAACGAAGTCCCTAAAATAGGTAATTTGCTTCGTTATACTGAAATTCAACCTTTTACGCAACTGCAGTTGCCGATGGACTTTTCTTACATGGAAGGGGCTGCAACATTTTCTCAATTATTGGACAATCGGAAAAAATAAACTTGAATGAGAAAAATAAAATCAATTTTGTTAAGTTTGAGAGTCGCGTTTGCCTTCAAGGCCTATACTGTCACCCGCAGTGGGACGACACTATCATGAAAAGCGCCGGCAGCAGGGGGGAGCCTTTCGCTTCAAGGCATCTCAAAAACTCAGGATTACGAAGCCTCCAGTATGTGGGGATTGAGGGTTGCGCCGGCGCCATTGCGTGGCTTCACCTGTTCTGCCGTCCCCCGGGTTTTCCCCGTCCTGCGTAACCGGTTCCCGCGGTGGCGCTGCGCACGCGGCGGTTGCGCTGAGGGCGGGGCGCTGATGTCACGAGGCGGCCGCGTTTCGGCTGCTAGCAGCGGAGCGTGGCCCTCTCCTCTCTCAGGGACCAGAGCACGGTACGTTCATGCTTTCCTCTCATCTGCCGACACCTTTGTGACTAGGACTGGGGCTTGCACACGGTGCCTTTGCCCGTGCGGGGAGCGCGTACTTTGTGCTGATCCTTTTCCCAATGCTAAGCCGACGAGCGGTGCCATAGTGCTCGCGTGAGGTCGTACCACACCAAGCCGCACTTGCCGAAAGCCTAAGCCGAAGGAGATTGCCCGTGCTCTCGCGAGTTGACCCATTCGTTATCGCCAGAGCAAGTAGCATAGCCGCCGGGACTTTTCCTAGCGGCGTGTCCCAGCTTGAGCCTGTGCTCTCGCCGCGACGTGCTATAGGCGCCTGTTATTGTATTTTCGCCCCGGTGCGGGACCCCTTTGGCTCCCCGCCGTGCGGGCGTTAGTGCAGTGGTGGTGCTGACGGATTAAGTAAACGGTTTCCATCAACTCAGGGCTTTACTGTGTTTTTGCGTGCGTCGCTCGGTGGCCCCTCGCGGCCTCTGAGCTCGCGCGCGAGCGGTGCTGGACGCGACGGCTGACGCGGCCCTGTGGCTCACTAAGCTCGAACCCGCGGTGGTTGGTCTCCTGTGAGACACCAAGAACCCACAAGTACTAAAAGCGCGAGAGGACAGCGTACATGATGCCATGCAATCTCGGCATGCCAACTCTTTGCACAAGCGGCAGACCATCTCTAAAACTGGGCGCGCAAGCTGCGTATGTGATCAGCTGTGCTCACAACCATGTGCGACCACTGGCAGGAAAGACGTGCGCGCTTGATCACGTTACCAGTACCTGGCTTTTCGTCCACTTTCATTTCAATTAAACATTACAATGAACTTCCCCAATGATTGTCTTGGCTTCTGCCACTTGGCATGATTGTGACTACGGATGACTCATTTCTGCTGATATTGTGCACATATATGGAAGAAGCTATTCAATGCATGTTCAGAAGTGTTATTTGAGAGCATTAGTTGCAACAGCTGTGTTGTCAGGAGAGATGGCTGCAAGATGCCTCTCGTTGCACTCACTCTTGGCCAGCGCTTGGGACAGCTTCTCCTCAGCAGCATTGAGGTTGTTCACATAAGCCGCATGGTGCTTGTCATGGTGGACCCGCATCAAGTCGGTCGAAATGATGGGTTCCAAGGCATTGTAGTCGTACGGCAGGTCAGGCAGGGTGTGCTTACTGCGTACTCCTGGACGGCCAAGGCTGCCAAGTAGTAGGGGACATGAAAGACATGCGTCAGTTTCTTTCAAAATTGGCCTTTCTGCATATTTACAGGAAGACAGATCCCACATCGTTTGACAAAGTTTAGTAAACTACACAATGGCTTCATTCTTTCAAGTGATTTCAAATATTGATACACATACCTTGCTCGTGTTCTATTTTCGGCGACTATTTTCAGCGTCTAACCACAGTTACAAAGTTATTCCTTGGCACGAGACTTGTATCATAACTTGCCTGAATGGGGTTGCTGATTCTATAGTGAAAGAGTCTTGTCTAATCAGACTATGTGTGCGATGTGAACGGTGCTACACATTCTGGAGCACACACGAGCAACAGCACTGGAGTCATGACCCCTACCAGACCAGATTTCAACTACTGTGCTTGTTCGGCCATGAGCGCTGCTTTTTTTGGCTGAGAACAAGTTCGTCCAGTAAAGAGCTAGATTTTTTTTAACTAGCATTTTTTTGGCAGTTATATTGGTCACCATCACTACAACGGGACATTACGTAGTTTAAGTAAAATCGCAACCCTCATTACCTTGGAAAATGGAATAATTCCAATTTGCTCTCTGGTCCCAGCGTGCGTATGCATTAATGGAATCAAACTTTCACTAATTCGAAGGCGGCGCATTCATTTGGACAACCTGTAGGGCATGCCAAGTGTAAGGCGCCTGGGATGAACAAGAGCAAGGCCTGTATTTCTAGCGATGCCTTTCCAATGCTAATGCCTTTCCATGCTTTTCGCGCTTGGTCAGTTGTCAGAGTCCGCTCATGTTATCAACAGGATCAGCGGGCCGTAAGCAGTGGATGATAAGACTAGTATAGAATAAGGCATAAGGCATCGCTATAAAATACCGGCCCAAAAGTGGCACAGCAGGTCGGGAGCAACAGGCACCCTTTTATTATAGACAGAACTTAGGTGAACGAACGCCGAGGGGCACACCCTACACAAGGGTTACATGTGATGAGGGTGCAATCTCTAAATATGTTTTTCATAGCCTTACTTTCTGCCACTGAGCAGTGGTCCTTGTTGCCCGCCTCTCAGGCCCTTTGTGGCAGACTTGAAGATGCATTTGTACAAAAACTGAACAAAATTGTATTGAACAAATATTATCCTTCTTCCGTTTAGTGCCACTGTGCTGGCCTATGTGGTTGCCCTCCATAGTCGCCATCGTTAAAAGTTAAATTGTGGGATGCCATAGGGTGAAGTGTGTAGGGGTCTCTATTTTTTTTATTTACACAAATACCTGCAGCACTCAAACTGGGCATTATTGTAAGGGGGGAACAACATGAATAAGGTACACAACTAAATGCGATCAAGAGAAGCATATGACAAAATTACTTGACAAAGCACAGGTAATCAGTTTTCATATGAAAACATGTTATTGCAGCAGTGTAAAAAAAAAAGAAAAGAGCAAGACGAGGTATTCATCCAAAGCGTCGGCCAAGGGCAATGGGTCCCCTTTAGCCTTCTCAGACAACCTTTTGCCTCCTCTCTGTAAGAATTTATGTATGAGACAAACCTCTCACAGTTTGTTCTTTAACTTGACGCACTTTCGTTCAGCAAGGTTTTCAGCGTTTGGGCATCGACACAGCTTTTCCCATGCTTTATTATGTTTCTTCTGCGAATCTCTGCAGTCCTCACCTCACCATAGTGTCATGTGGTAGTGACGGTCAAGGACACAGTAGCAAAACTGTGAATGGCGAAACTAACTCTTTATTGGGCGAAGATGCATCATCATGTTCATCGTCAACGTTAATGCACCGTCAGCGTTAATGGCGAACATGTGTCGTCATGCATCGAACATGCATTGCGTGCATCGTCCGCTTTATTTTGTTTCCTTCCCTTCAATACTAGATCTCTATTACTAATGTACATGATGTCTGAGGTACTGGTATTCATTGTGTGATGTGTGCAGCGCTTGCATTTTCTCCTTATGCTTCAATGCGTTCGTGCTTGTGGCGTGCAACATTGTAATAAAGTTTTAAGACATCCACCCTGTAACGTCCCCATCAGCCAACAGTATAAATGAATAAACAAATAAATAAATAAATAAATAAATAAATAAATAAATAAATAAATAAATAAATAAATAAATAAAACACAGTCGGCAATCGTTGAAAATCTGATCTGCCGGTCAAGTGCACCGGCTTTTATACAAGAGTCATTGTTCCAGAGTAACTGCTGGTGCCTGCATGTCTTCCAGAAAGTACAGTTAAACCTACTTATAACAAACTTCCATATAACGAATTCCTGGATATAACGAAGTTTTTCGATTCCCCGCCGTTACTCCATTGAAGCACATGTATTTGAGACCTCTACGTAACGAAGTGGCAGCGGGAGACCCCCTCGATATAACGAATTTTCCCCTCCGACCACCTAGAGATTTCGCCCCAAATTTTGTCATTTTTGCGCGAGCAGCAACCGGAAGCACCTTCTCCGCCACGATGGAATGCGAAGCGAGCGCACGTGTGCGTGCGTGAGTTTGTGAGGCGGCCCTGCATCCCTCGACCTGGCGATCTTGCCGCCGCGGGCGTGACCTTTCCCCCTCCCTTCATTCAAATCTGATCCTGCCGCTTGCTGCAGCTGGCCTAGACCGCCAAGCCGGTACTCTCTCCTTTTCCAGCTGATGTTGCCGACGCGCTGGTACACGCTGTGGCACATCAGACTCGATGAGCGCTGTCAAACGCTGGCGGCGGGTGGATGTGCCGCTGGAGAAGCGACCGAAGTGACCTTCGTGCTGTTGTCTATCGCTTCAACGCAAACTGAGCGCCGAGAACACACAGCACGCAGAAGCTACGAGCCGCCAACGCACCTACACTGCTAGACTCTGCCCCAACACAGATCGCTTTCAAGATACGGATGGATGGATGGATGAGGCTGAACCCTCTAAACCGGACAGTGGCATATGCCACCTAGCCATGACTATTAACATATTTTGTACTTTGTGGTGGGTGAAATTTCACCCCTGCCTTGATTTTATCCACCAATCAGATAACCTCTGTTTGGTTATTTCTACCCGCTTAAAGTCTATTTTGCCTTCACTGTCCCTAAACCCCAATGCTTTGAAAAAATCAGCCCCGTTGCTTTGCACTGTAGGGTTAAGCACTTTACAGAAAAGTATGAGGTGTTCAGCCGTTTCCTCTTCTTCTCCACACGCACAGCACAACGTGTGTATACCTTGGTACTTGACTCGGTACATCTTAGTCCGCAATACTCCCGTCCTGGCTTCAAACAACAAAGAGCTTCCCCTAGAATTATCGTAGATATTTTCTTTGGCAATTTCTTGCTTGAAAGTTCGGTATGTTCCCAGTGCTGATTTCGTCTGCATTCCTGTTTTCCACAGACCCCTTTCTGTTTCCTTAACCTTTTTCTTAAACGCTGTTTCCTGGTTCGCACCCCTCCTGCAGTCCAAATATTTGATTGACAGTTTTCTGGTCAGCTTCCTCCATTTTGTATCAACATTCCTCATGTACAAATAACTGTACGGCCTGCGCGACCGCGCGCCGCCCCGCTATCCCTCCCCCCTCGCCGGTGCCTCGAGCGCAACGTAAGAAGGCGCGCTTCCTCCCTGCTTTTCTTGCGCGCGCGAGATTTAGGCGCGGTCGTCGGCTTCCCTCGCACGTTTTCACTCGCACATACAGCATACGGCGCGCGGCGACTGCGTTATCGCCCTTGGACTTTAGGGTACGGCCACGCTAGCGGCAAAAACACGCAGCAAAAACGCGCGTCTGAAACGCGCGGCAACGCGTCATGACGCGCGCGGCAAAAGCGGCAGGAATCGGGGGTCTTGCGGCGTGCCGCGCGAAATGGGTTCTGCGGCAAATGCCGCGTTCCGCGAGATGAAGAACCAATCAAGAGCGCCGAGGGTGACGTCACGGAGCCATCACAAGCGGTACGCTGCCGGTCCGCGCCGGGTTTTCAATCGACGATCGTCGTCTCTCGCATGAAACAACGAGCGCTCGCGGTGTTGCCCGTTCGGAGAGCGCGGGAGATCTTATCGCGCTGCCGCGCGGCGAGACGCGCGTGCCACGGTGGCCTCGCGGCAAGGCGCTGACGCGCGGCAACTTGCCGCTCGCTGCATGACGCGCGCGTTTTTTGCCGCTAGCGTGGCCGTACCCTTATATACGCAATATCTATGAGCCAAAACCAATTATAGGGCCACAACGCGTCATGGACACGATCGTTATATAGCAAATACGGATCTCAACGGCCATACTTTTGCTGGCGGAAACCGAAAATACGTCATAGTTGTCGCCCCCGGCACTTTGGGCGGCTAATGCCATCGTCAAGCCACCAAGCCAAGCGACATGAAAAGTCAAAATGGCCGCTAGGGCCAGCGCGGGGTGGCAGTTCGCAACGTATGATGCGGGAACGGTCCCACAGTTGCGACGCAACAGCGGGGTTACCAGTGCATTGAGTTATATGGGAGCTGTGCCGGGACCGGTCGAAAACGACGTAACAGCCGGGAAAACGCAGCCCCCGGGAACGGAACAGCGAGGTTCTACTGTAACACTATACGACGCTAAGACGCCATCGTGACGCTCGCTCTTCGTTTCCGATGCCTCGCGCTTGTGCGAAACGACACGCGTCCACGCATCCGGTACCTGGTGTGACATTCCGAGGATGAGTGCTTCGACGAAAACGGAAAACGGGTGCGCGTTACAATTGAGGGTGCGTTAGAATCGAGTAAATACGGTAAACGTTTATTTTTCGAATTTTCGTGCAGAACCTGCATATAACGAAATCCTTTTTATAACGAAGTTTTTCGAGAATTTGTCAATTTCGTTATATCCAAGTTTAACTGTACTACACAATTCGCGTCGTGCATACAATCAGATAACATAAGCTTCAGTGACAACAGACAACGAACAGAACCATCGATAACATTCGAGTATGTTCCAATCATGCAGGCACGTCTTGCGCTTAGCGTATCAAACCTAAGTTGTTAGTGGGTGAAATGCAGTCTGCAAGAAACGAATAAATAAGTACACTTGTCAATTCCCCCCTCTTAAAAAAGCATCGTCCCGATGCTACAAACATGTGCGCAAGAAACTAAAGCGCATGCAATGAAGAGAAATAACAAAGAAACGAAGTCCCAGAGTCAGCGCTGGTAGAAAGGCTTAAGGCGCACAAGCTGGGCTATTTCGGGCTGTGAGCAACGCCGCTGTGATTGTGAAATGCTGTGTGGCATGCCCTCATAGTCCAGTGCGCCAATATTTCGGATGATTTTGTAGGGTTCGAAATAAATTGGAAAAGTTTCTCGCTAAGTCTTCAAACACTGCATTGGGGTCCAAACCCAAACACGGTCGCCTGGCTGGTACTCGACGTAGCGTCGTCGAAGATTGTAGTGTCGGCTGTCTGACTTCTGCTGGTTCTTGATGCGCGGGCGGGCGAGCTGTGGGGGGCTTCTCTGCCCAGCTGGAGATAGGCGGCGATGTCGTGATTCTCTTCGTCGGTGACGTGCGACAGCATGGCGTCGAGAGTCGTCTGGTTCCTGCCGTAAACCAGCTTGAACAGTGTGATCTGCATTGTTTGGTGCACCGCTTTGTTGTAAGCGAAGGTTATGTACGGCAACGGCGGGACAGCATCCTACGCCTTGTGCTCGACATAGACTAACATTGAAAAAGACTGGTTTACATTGCAAAAGACTGGATCTGGGGTTGTAGGCAATTGTCCACCTGTGGCTTGTCTGGCTGTATTGCAGAATGGCTTGGCTGAGCTCTGCAGTGAAGGCCATTCCTCTGTCGGTGATGAGGACTTCTGTGGCACTATGTCGCAGCAGGATGTTCTCAACGAAGAATTTCCCAACTTTGACCGTACTGCGTTCAGGTAGAGCTTTTGCTTCGGCGTAGCGGGCAAGGAAGTCGGTAGCCATAACGATACACTTATTTCCAGATGTTGATGTCAGAAAGGGTCCCAACAAATCCACCCCAATCTGCTGAAATGGTCGGCAAGGACGCTCGATCAGCTGCAGTAATCCCGCAGGCCGTGTCGGTGGTGTCTTGCGTCACTGACAGTCTCGGCATGTTAACGGACGTCGGCCGCGGTCAGGCGCGGCCAATAATACCTTTCCTGTATCCTCGATAGCATCCGGGAGAATCTGAAGTGCCCGGCAGTTGAGTCGTCATGTAGAGTGTGCAGTACTTCTGGACACAGTGTTGAGGGAACAACAAGAAGGTAGCTGGCACAGACTGGTGAGAAGTTCTTTACGAGGACGTCATGTTGCAGTGAAAATGAAGACAATCCTTGCCTAAATGCCCTAGAGACAATGTCGGTGTTGCCTTCCAAATACTCGAGGCTCTTTAGCTCCAGGTCTGCTCATTACTGTTCAGCAAAGTCTTCCACGCCTATTGTTCTTGGGAAGGCGTCGTCATCCTGGTCGTCTTGCGGCGAAGGTCAATGGGGGAGCGTGATAGGCAGTCGGTATATGTCAAATTCCCGGAGTCTCATAATCCATCGTGCGAGGCGTCCTGAAGGGTCCTTTTAAATTTTCCAGCCAACACAAGGCATTGCAGTTGCTTACGACTTCGAAGGGACCTTTTCACAAACCGACGTTTGAGCAGCGCCATTTGCCTACGCGGGCGACGTCTAGCGCCAGAACATGTTATGCCGCCATTTTGGACTGTGCGCCTTGCGAGAGCAGGCCGGCCGCACTTCGGTTGTGTGATCTTCGCCGCGCATTATTTCGATTGTTTTCTTCCGTTTCGCTTGTCTTGTGGGGCTTAACTTGTTACATGTTTCACGTGCTCGCGTGAGCGCTCAGTGTGGTGTGCCATGGCAACAGCAAGCCCAGCCAGTGGATGTGGTGTTTCGTCGTCGGTAGCGGCGACAGTCGTGTCTGCTTCGTCGTGACCTGGCGTGCTAATCAGCGGTATATTTCATTGTTATTTCTGGACATATGTGACCGTATCGTTGATTGAATCTGATCACCATTAGGTTTCGCGGTTGAAGGCTGCCTCATTTAGCGAAAGCAGGCGCGTACGTAGCTGTCGGGCAATGCTTAGGACCAGGCGCCGGCGGCCCGACGACGCGTGTCAGTGGTTGGTAGATATGCGGTGGTTACTCCATACGCTTCCGACGCAACTGAACAGCTCAATCATGCAAAATTTATTGGATCTGGTGTGGTGCAGTGTGCTTATAACCAAATGTCAAAGCATAAGCGTGGCGATCGAGCAGCGCGGTACTTGCAGTGAACCGACGCGCGACAGTGATCACAGATATGCCAGCGCAACTG
Organism: Dermacentor silvarum; assembly: GCF_013339745.2. NCBI lineage: Eukaryota > Metazoa > Arthropoda > Arachnida > Ixodida > Ixodidae > Dermacentor > Dermacentor silvarum. Next base: position 171,358,221 of record NC_051161.1, on the reverse strand, counting down.
ATACAGCCCAGATGCTAGATTTTAATTTTTAGTATTTAGTAGCTATTTCTTTATACATACTGTCAATCCCAATAGGGATTAAAAAATGACTTGTTATAAAGATATATTTGTTTACCTATTTTTTACGTTTGTTTACCTAGAATGGCTTTTCTTTCGAATGTCTGAACTTGGAACAAGCTTCGCTCACGGTCAACCTTAACGTAGATCGTGCGCGAAATTTGTATTGAAGATATCGCGTGCGGAAAGAATTGTTTATGTGCGCTATCTCTGAAGCGAAATAAGATAATATATTGCAGCGTTAGGGCCATCTCTGCTCTTTCTCTAGTTTCTGTGCAATGTTCATAATAAAGTAATGTCGAGTCTTGACAATTGTCGAATAAATACATATGCATATGACAGTAAACCACTACTGACCGTGAGTGAAAAGCGCTTAGTGGTCAGCGAAGCAGTCTCTGCACGCACGTAAGTATTTCACTTGATCGACTGTGCGAATTTTTTTTTCGTTACTGTTATTCTTGCAAGCATGATGCTATTGTCCGCGTACCCATGCGAATACCGTTTTTTTTACGTTCTTACTTGCGCGGGCTCATTTAGCGCGTTTCTACGCCACGCACAGTTAGCGCATTACGGTTCCCGAACTCTAACACTGGCGCTAGGCCGCACTGATGAGGTTGACACGTTCGTTTTTACATTCTCTTGCTGCCCAAGCACATAGACAACGCTCAAAGATGGGTGAGCTCGATGCAGCACTACACTGTTGAAGTTAATTACCTTTATTGGCAGGGCCGCGCAGGGTGCGTGTGAACGCAGAGACTATGTTTTGGTGGACACAGAGTCTGCATACATCTTCCATAGGAGATGATTTTTCCAGATCGTTGCGAAGTGTATTTACCGACTAGTTCTCTCGCAGAGTGCTCCAATTTGTCTTATACCGGTGTCACACGGCCACTTTTGATAGCGATCGAGACCGATCTGGATCGGAATGTTCGACCGCGATTGGCTCCGTTCCGCAGATTGAGCAAAGAAGCCAATCGCGACCAAGAAATTCGACCCATATCGGGCTCGATCACGATCAAAAGTGCGCCGTGTGATCCACGTATTAGGCACTGGAATGAAGTCGTGTTTGAAAGAACAACAAATATAGCCTCTGCCACTACATACGAGAAAATGTTGCATCGAAGAGCTGACAATTCACGCAACCTGTTGGGAAATGTGCCGAAAAGAGTTTACCAAAAGGCGCTATTTTACTGATGTGTGCATTGGTTCACATTAGACTGAAATGCCAAGTCCTCAGGTGATGCAGGAAACTGGCGAAACGTGAACATATCACATCGGCAGTGGTCTCGCGGAGTGCTGTGTTGTGGACACACTTAGTCCCCAAAATCGTTATTTTCCGCTGTTTGTTTGTGCACCCACAAACTGCATAGTGCTGGCCTGTAGCCTTTTGATGAGTATATATGCCATTATTTACGAGCGCAAGTCATTCGTGACAAAAATAAACGGAAACATCGAAGGAAAGCTATCACTCCGCAATGCAAGCGCAAGGCAAGCTCACAGTCCAGACCGAACAGGCAACACTGACACATACTCTCCACGCCAGACCGTCGGAAGCGCCCTCGTGCAAACGTCTATAGGTAAGGGCGGAATTTCGTGGTAGCCCAAATGATGGCAAGGCATTATTTTTCCGTAGTAAAATAATTGGCTTCCGCTTTCGACAGCGACCGGCTAGCGTAAGCAATTACCCTTTCAAATCCGTCTTTCCTCTGGACTAGGACGACGCCGAGGCCTAGCCTACATGCGCCGGTGTGGATTTCGGTGTCATCGTCCTCGTCGAAGTGGGCGAGCACTGGTGGTGACTGCAGGCATTGTTTAAACTCTTGGAAGGCTTCGGCGTGAAAAGTTTATGACAAAGCGCCTGTAATAGGACACAAGCCAAGGAATCTGCACACTCCCTTCTGGTCAATGGGCTGTGGGAAGTTAGCGATGGCAGATGTCTTCTGCGGATCAGGGGGGACTCTAGGTTTTCTGATGACGTGGCTCAAGGCCAGAAGCTCGTAACCGAAGCGTTACTTTTCCGGCTTCAAAGTGAGCCCTGATGACTTGATGGCTTCTAGTACTGTCCCAAGCTGCCTCAGGTGATCATCGAAATTCCCGGGGAAGACAACAACGTCATCAAAATAAACGAGACAGGTCTGCCAATTCAAATCACGCACTGGAACGTTGCAGGCGCCGAGCACAGTCTGAATAGCATGACCTTAAACTCACCGAGGCAGTCCAGTAGTCTTTTTGCGGTCCCTCTTGTCGACTTCTATTTGCCAGTAGCCAGTCTTGAGATCCATCGACAAGAAGTATTTAGAGTTGCAGAGCCGATACAATGCGTTGTCTATCCGTAGGAGGGGGTATACATCCTTCTTCGTGATCTTGTTTAGTCGACGATAATCAACGGAGAAACATAGGGTTTTGTCCATTTCCTTCACCATAACTACAGGAGATGCCCACGGGCTTTTAAACTGCTCGATGATGTCGTCACACAGCATTTAATCGATTTGTTGCCCAATAGCTTCACGTTCTCGCATTGAAACTCGGTAAGGGCGTCGCTAACTAAAGGCAAAACTCCTGGGCCTGATGGCTTGAGTGCGGAATTTTATCAGTGCTTTTGCTCTATATTGGCTCCCTTTCTTGCTTAAGGTGTATGAAGAAGGTTACAGGATTGGATACCTACCTGCCACGCTCTATCAAGGGCACACAGTACTTATCCCAAAAAAAGCAGTGATTCAACAAAATTGCAGAAAGTTGAGGGATATTGCCCCATATCACTTTTCAAAGTGGATTATAAAATATTTGCGAAGATATTAGCTAGTTGCCTTCAAGAAGTCATTCGATCATTGGTGGGAGACCATCAAACAAGTGGCATTAGAGGAAGATTAATCCCGACAAATATCCACGTTGCACGGTCTGTGCTGGAGTGTGTGGCAGAAAGTGCGGGTCAGGTTGCAATAGTTCAGGTTGATTTGGCAAAAGCGTTTGATAAAAGTTAATCACTGCTTCTTGTTTGGTGTTTTAGAGCACATAAACATTGGGTCTCTTTAAATGCATCTCCATCTGTTGTGCTAATGGCACAACAAGGCTAGTAGTTAACTGTCAATCTGAATATCTACCTCAGGGCATCGGTAAGGCAAGGTTGTCCATTGTCTCCTCTATTATTCGCTTTGTACTTGGAACTGCTTTGCGCACAAATTTTGATGGATCATACCTTTCACGGGTTCAAATTGTTATCCAATGAGGTCCGGGTACTTGCCTATGCAGATGACATAGCCTTCTTCTGCGCTGACAAGTGTGGAGACTGCCCTTGCCATAATGCAGCAGTTTTGCTCAGCTTCTGGTGCAACAGTGAACTTTGAGAAGAGTTCAGGGTTTTGGTTCGGTCTATGGTGTACAATGCCAACTCACTTCGCAGGTATTCAGTAGAGGCAAGACTTTAGGTACTTAGGTGTACCCCTCTCTCAATATCGCAATAGTAATCCACACTGGTCAGCGGAAGAACCTAAGGTCAACAACTGGCAGGGGCGGCAGTTGTCCATATTTAGCCAAGCTGAAGCTTGCAATATGTTTCTGGCAGCTCGACTTATGTATGTCCTGCAGGTATTACACTGCTTGCGACTTAGGTTGCAAAATTTCCATCGTGTGTTTGCTACCTATGTATGGAGTTCGCGTGTTGAGGCCATGTGGCGTGATAACCTTTTTGTTCCTCTTGAGAGTGGTGGTCTTGGCCTAGTTCACAATTTGTTAGGCAACTTGTCTCCCGGTTATTCTTCTTTCGTGATGTAAACAGTCCATTTCGAAGAGAGATGTTAGAATTATGATTAATCAATTACCTTCCAGTAATAGTGTCGTCATCTGTCAGATGCACCACCTGCTCCTTGGGGTTTCTTGAAAGAGGTTGTTGAAGGCTTTCACTTTCTTAAAGCTCGCTTTAGTATGGATTATATTTTCACCGCATCACGTAAAGAAATTTCTGCTGCACTGATGGACACATTTTTTTCTGTTTCCCATTATCGTGCGCCTTATTTGATATGTTACTACTTAGATGTACTTAAGCGTGCCCGTCAAATGATCACTCTACCAGGGATCACAACTTTTTTTTCTTTAACTTACATTCGGCAACCCTTCGTGTCAAAACCTAGTTAGAAAAAAGGGGCTGTTTCGTGCCGTGGTCTACAAGCTGCTGTTTGTGTCCACATGCTGAAACGATTGATCACTGTTTTGTCGATTGTAGGGATGCCGTGTTCTTCTGGGACACTCTCGAAAGAACACTTAAAGATTTAGATATCACACCATACACAATTTGTTTCTTACCTTTTAAAGATCCCTGTGACCCACCATATGACATGTTCATAGTACATGGTCTGCATAGTCTTTGGCGCAGTAGAATGTGCAACAGGCACGCTGAAGCACCGCAAAGCACTTGGTCGTTTTTTCGGGAATCTGCTGCCTACGTTCGTAGGGTGTACGCTGCTCAAGAAACAGCGCTGGACTGGATGCCTTTATTAGATGCTTGCACATGCTTGCCGGACTTTTGAATATGTACCTGTAGCGCCTTGTTTCTTGTGTTGCTAAAGATTCTGCTCCCATGTAATAAAGAAAAAAAAAGTGGCTGTACAGCCTAGCGGTTATGACGCTCGTCTTGGGACCGTGAGTACGCGGGTTCGAATCCCGTCTCGGCAAGAATGTTTATTTTTTTTCTTGATACAGGACCACAAATCACACAATTTGACCTCAGTTATTATTCCAGTGCAGCCGTCTAAGCGCACCGTTCAATAAAGACTAATAATGCGATGGGCTACTTGCATACGCTTTCTACTGGAAAAGCTGCATTTAACCCACCAATTTGGAACATTGCCTATATCATCATCATCATCACCAGCCTATATTTATGTCCCCTGCAGGAAGAAGGCCTCTCCCTGCGATCTCCAATTACCCCTGTTTTGCGCTAGCCGATTCCAAGTTGCGCCTGTAAATTTCCTAACTTCATCACCCCACCTAGTTTTCTGCCGTCGACGGCACTTCCCTTCTCTTGTAGTGGACATCGTCAATGGATCACTTGCACCGGTAACGATAGACTACCTCCGACTGGTTTAGCCCTATAAAAACATTTTTTTTTCTTTTTAAGCAGCGCATTGGCCGTCGGGTTATCGTTACCTTTATTCGTTGTCATTTTTACTCTCGCGACCCAATCTTAAGTATCTTTGATTGTTGTCCACTCCGGCGATTCATTCTATACCACTTTCCATCTGGTCCCCACTGACCCCACTCTCCCCATGCTCCTCTTCCTCGCCCATTTTTGCTTTTTGTTTCTTAAATCTTCTAGAGCATCTCTTTACTTCCTAGCTTGTCGCTTTCTATATATAGCCAGCTCTCTCATAACGCGTTTCTTTGCACTGTACTGTATACTGCAGTCCTGCTTTCGACTCCCCACTGACGCTTGTCTCTGGCGGGTGTGATGTGATAGACATTATCATTGTAACGTGACAGACGTTCGTAGAATCGAATAATACTAGCACGTTTTTTGGCCACAAAATGAGGACGGGTTTTTTGAGAATGGCATTCAGTGATGTTGCGCGCAACTGGCACGGCCTTCCGTGCGCCCCCACCTCGCATTGACTTTTGTTCAGACGGCGCTGATAAAACAACTGGTTACGTTCAGTTGTTGCTCTTGCGTTTCCCACACCGGGATATCTAGGCATGCAGGGCAGCACGGGTCATTCTTTTCAGCAGACCACAGCGATCGGCCTGTGCTCTCAGCGCAAAGAAGAGTTCAGCGGAGAATAATCGCTGCTGAATCGTTTGACAAGATGGAAATGGGTCAGAGCGAATTGAGAGAAATGTTTTCGCGCCCACAAAGAATACAGAACAACGAAATAAATATTGATGTCTCGGACGATCAGGACGGTGGGTATAGCGGACAGCGAGGTAGCCGCGCATTTTCAACGACTGATGCCGGACCACATCACTCCTCCGCAGGCTCGAGGCGTTAGGAACGAACGACTCCGCGGCGGGGACCGACTGTTTACCAGGGATTCCCCACTGGGATACGGGAACCTGCTTGACGAATGACACTAGAAGCTAGCTGGGCTTTGTGTTCCGCTCGAAGGAAAAGACAGAGCGAGTAGGAGGCACCTTTCGCGGCCGGCAAGGGTTTAGTAGATGGGCAGCGCTTCGCCCGTACACCCACCCTGCCCACACGCCACAATTCTCCGAAGAGGAATAAGGCGAGCGAGGACGAAAGAACGATGGCTGCAACATTACAACTTTTCTCATGTTGAAGAATACGGAAGTGATTAGTCTCAAAAAGTCGTTTGTGTCGGGCCCTGCTGTAGTAGCGACACTCCGTTTTTTGTTTTCGTGTAGGTGGATCGCTGCTAACTCAGCACAGTCTCGCGAAGGTGTTGCAACGTTGTTCTTGCATGAGACCCAAATGCCCGTAAGTCGAGCGGCGGAACAATGAGATTGCTGGAGAGGATTGGAAACGGAGCCTCTCCAGCCAACACTGCTAACACTAAACCAACACTGCCTCGTCGGCTAAGTGGCTATGGCGTTGGGCTGCTGAGCGCGAGGTTGTGGGTTCGATTCCCTCCCATGGCGGCCATTTTCCATGTGGCGCCCCAAGCACCTATTGAGGTGGGGACGCTTTCGGGTTGAGGACAAACACCCCTTTCCAAGCACTGAGGCCCCATAATAGCCGAGCACCAGGTCTGCAGCGCGCTTGTATTTATTTTACCGGTAGGTACCCGGCAGCAGCTCTTGCCTCTAACAGCCGTGGCGGATACTCTTCAACAAGGCTGTCTGTATTTAGACAAGAGGCGCCCAGAGACAACTCAAGAAATCTTTATTAGGCCCTCTTTCGAGATGTGAACCCCCTCAAGAGCCGAGCACCAGGCCAGGGAACATCTCTACCCATTAGAAAAAAACCGGCGAGTTCCCGGTGGCACCGGGATTTGAAATCGGTACCTAACGCATATGAGGCCGATGCTCTACAGCTAGGCCTGGTGAATTTATACTGGTAAAGTATTATTTGAAAGCTATATATTCGTGAATTTTGTGGCCATAGGTCGATTATCACTATAGCAACTGAAGGCCAAAGTTGCTGCCTTTCTTAAAGTTTTTTGCCGGGACCTCAGCGTCGTTGCGTCATGTGTGTCATCACAGATTGTTAAGTATTTTAGAATGTGCTGTAGTCCATCATTACCCATAAAAAAAACAATTAGTAGGAGCGGAGGCCGTTAAAATCCATGACATCACGGTGCACTGGTACTGGAACTTCAAGGTGGCGTCCCCACCAGTTGTTTCTGTGTTATTTCTTCGTGAGTTTGTCGTTGAATGATAATGAAATGAAAAAAAGAATGAAAAAAAAAAAAAGCATGGGGGTGGGGGCGAGAGACTTGTATCGGCTGTACAATGACGTAGTACCGACGAATGCATGCATAAAAGACAATTAAAACTGTCAGCCCTTCCACTGGGGTGGAGATGGAAGACCCGCGAAGCTGTACTATGGTGGGGATTATGTATTTCAAATTATTACTACGAGTTGATGAGCAATGCTTCGGCGTGAGTTTGTGACAAGTCGTGTTTTGTTTGACAGTAGTGCTTTTCTTTCGAGGCACGTTTGGTAAGTTGCATTCATTATTATTCATTTCTCTGAGGATACTTTGGAACAACTTTGAGTTTTGGAACGTTCTGTTAGGCAGAGGGCAGTGTTGGTAACTTCTGATCGTGGTAGAGGCAGATAAATTTTAGAGTTAATTTGATCTTTGACGTGACAGCTGAACGCTAGAGAAAGGATAGCATCAGTGGTTTTTCTTCACAGAGATATCTAAATAGTTCGCATGAGTTTCCGTTAAACTAAGACTTTCTTTTCGGATTTCGCGAGTTCTGAAAAAAAAAAAAAAAAAAACACTATCAGGTTAGATACTGGTTACTCTGCAATCTACTTCAGCTGATTTTAGAAATCGCCGGATGGTTGTTCCCGCACGCACATAGAGCATACCGCGCCTTAGAAACAGACTACGCAGATCGCTTTTAGTAATGGTATACCGTATTTTCCGGTCTATAACTCGCACCTTTGTATAAGACTCACCCCTCTCAAAACGGCAGTTTTTCCAGAAAAAAATGTATATAAGTCGCACGGGTGTATAAGACACACCTGTTCGCTCGGTAAGCGATTTCAAAAAAGTACAGTGACGTTTCATTCCGTGAACACGGGTCACGCGCAAGTGTATGGGTGCCATATATTTCCACTCCAGGCGCATTTCTGCCATCGTGGTTGCCGCAATGTTCCGTATAAAGTCCAAGGGCGATAACATCATCCCCGTGCGCCGTATGCTGTATGTGCGAGTGAAAGCGTCCGAAGGTTAGCCGAATCGCACACAAGGGAGGAAAGCGGGAAGACAGCGCGGAAGGGAGGGGGGGGCTTGTATTCTGCTTGCAACTGCGTAGTTTGCGCAGCGGCGCGCGCCGTATCTTGATAGCGATCTGCAGATTCGATGAATTCTGGGTCGGCCGACCCGTGGTCAGCCTGTCGCCGCTTGTGTTGCTGCTCAGTTCTCACACGGTGCTCGGGAACTCGATCACGAGAATTGCACCCGCCACCTCGATAGCACGCACAGAACCCGTAGCAATTCAGTCAACTGGCGCGCTTTGCGTGGCGATAACATCGAATCCGATTTTGAGGGCAGTTTTTTCGAAAAAAAAACAAAAAAACTACATAAGTCGCACCGTTCTATAAGACGCACCGACGAAAAATTCAGAAAGAAAAAAAAAAGCGTCTTACACACCAGAAAGTACGGTACTATACAGATTTCTTCTCTCTTCGACGTATTATGTAAGGGTATGTCTAAGGCTGCGCGTGTGTCGCATGTGTATTTAGAAGACGGCAGCATTTGCGTTTCATTTAGTGCGTGGAAGTACTTATAATCAAGCGCGAATCTTCTTGCAGTCTTGAACGCGTAATATGCTCAAGTTTTTTTTTAAAGTATGGTAAGCTGAAGGTCTGAAGCCGGAATCCTCGTCCAGTCCGCTACATTTGCAGGCATGGAGTGGAGCCTGTGGGGATGCGCGAGTCTCGCGCGTCTCCTGTAATCCGGCTTCACCGCGTAGCTAAGTGCCGACGGTGGTTGCGGCGCATTGCGAGAGATGGCGCGAGTGTCGCGATGCTAACACCACCGAACGGCGGGTTAACTTGGGAGAAAAAGGTCAACGGCGCTTCCTCTTTGGCTTGGGACCCTAGAGTGAAGCCGAACAGGACGGTCGTGGCCGAGTGGAGCTCAGCGCAGCAGGAGCAGTGAATAAGTTCAATTTCTGTTTATTCTTATTTGGTTGATAGAAGTGTTAGGGTACCCGAGCTATCTATATATATTGTTTTTCATGCTTTTTTAGTTTCTTGGTTAGTTTGGTAGGATGTTAGTTGGTAGCGAATAGTTCAATTTTTAAAATTTTTTTGGAAGCGGGTTGTGGCGCACGTGTTGCATGGTGAAAGCAGTGTAAAGCGGCAGTTTTAAACCGCGTTAGGGAAGCTAGCGGAGGTAGCCGGATAGCGAGTTTGCCGTACGGCTTACCGTGGGGCTTTGTTCAGGTATTTTGGTGGGCTTTCTCGTTAGGTGGACAATGGTGCGGCAGGCTAGGAAGGACAGGGGTGATGATGAGCTGGTGCAGTGCGAGGAGTGCAAACGTTGGTGTTATTTGGACGAGACGCACTTCGCCAGTTTAGCCGACGCTGAGGAGGCTAGCTTCGCGTGCAGGTCGTGTGAAGGATTTAAGGGGGCTGTGCGGCGGATGGAAGGGGAATGGGCAGCCAGTGTGGAAGAGCTCAAAGGGGAGCTGAAGGTGGAGCGAGAGCGGCGAATTGAGCTCGAAACTCGGATCGGCGAGTTGCTTCACAGGGAGGGAGCCGAGGCCGTCCTGGTAAAGCGAATAGCTGGCGAGCTACAAGAAGAACGGGAAAGCGGGCCGTGCTGGAAGAGTGGGTGGAGGCGCTAATGGTACAGGCGGCGCGTAATCCCGGGTCAGCTCAGGCGGGCGGCGGGGACAGCGTGGAGACTCAGGCAGAGGCATGCCATGAGAGCAGGGAGGGACGCCTAGGGGCCGTTGAACAGCAGGCGAGAGCCGGCGGCAACACGGCGGTTCCACAACTCTACAGCGAGGTAGTGCGGCAGGCTTCGGGTGGGAAGGGACGAACGGCAGGGAGCACATCGTCACGTGTCAGTGGCGCACGGCGGGTGGAGAACCAGCTAGCGCGAACTGGAGGATGTCAATCGCAGGCGGGAGGCAAACGTGTAGAGCGAAGGGTCCTAGTGGTAGGGGACTCCAACGTAGCTAGGGTTGAGGAGGGCGTCCTTACAACAGTGAAGGCAGACGGGCGGGTGAGGGTGGAGGCCCAGTCAGGGAAGTGCATGGTTGACGCAATGGCAAAAGCTCAGAAGGTGGTATCGGACAACCTCGAGCATGAACATCTGGTCGTTATCCATGCTGGTCTCAACGATGTGCTGAAGGGAAGGAGCCAGAACCTAAACGGACAGTTAGAGGTTGGGTTGCGTAAACTCAGAGAAACCTCTGCGAATGTGCATGTGACCATATGCACAATCCCACATGTCCAGGGCCAGGCTAGCGGGATGGAATGGAGGGTGCTTGAGGCTAACCGGGTCATTAGGGGTCTGAGGAGACCACTTGGGTACGGCATAATGGAGGTAAACCGGGAAGTGTACGAGTCTGGCTCCCACCCTTTTGCACAGGATGGCATTCACTACAGTGGTGCCACGGGCGGGAGCGTAGGTAGTAGGATAGGGCGCCAAGCTACGGCTTTTTTGGGGGGACCCAGAGCCCTAAGACCACCAGTGTAGACGAAGACGGACCCAGAGAGGCTCCAAGATTCAAGAAACGTAGAATCGGTAGAAGAAATAGACGTAAGCACCAGGGGCAAGGTCATTCTGACATAGGGTACATTAACATGTAAGGTGGCAGGAATAGGCTGAAGTGGGAGGAGATAGACGAGCAACTAAGGCAAGAAAAGCTGATGGTATAAGGGTTTGTGGAGACACATCTTAGGGACATGGAGCAACATCCCTGGAATCCTGACTATGCATGGGAATATTGCAATAGAACAGAGGGCAGCAGAAATGGGGGTGGAATTGGTGCATTCATTCATAAAAGTATGAACTGGCAAAGGGTCAAACAGGAATGCAAGGAGCATTTATGGCTAAAAGGGAAAGTTGCAGGAGAGCAGACACTCCTTGGCTTGGTGTACCTGTGGACAGGAGCAAATGCCAAAGAGGAAAACAAAAAAATGCTGGAATGCATATCAAGTGACATTAATGAGCTAGGAGAAGGGTGCGAGATTATTATACTAGGAGATATGAACGCACACATAGAAGACATGGACGGGTACACAGACTCAACAGGCAACATGATGCTGGATATGTCTGAAATGCATGACTTAGTTGTATGCAACAGTACTGAGAAGTGTGAAGGGCACATAACATGGGAGGTAGGGAGCCTGCAGTCAACGATAGATTATGCACTAATGTCACATAGGATGCACGATAGGCTAAATGTAATGAGCATAGATAAATATGGCTCCAGAAGTCTAGGTAGTGATCACAAACGTATTAAAGTGAGTTTTAGAATAGAAATGAAAGTAGGTAGGCGGCAAGATGAACAACCAGGTGGGATATTTTACTCGGAAAAGCAGCTTGAAATAGCAACCCAGCAAATTGAGGAAGTAATTTCAGAGGATACAAAAACAGAATGGACATATGCAAATTTAACAGGACTATTTGAGCTAGAGCTTACTAAGGTACGAGTCAGGACAAAAGGGAACAGAAGACGTAAACCCAAGAGCTGGTGGGATGAGAAGGTTGAGGAGGTTAAGAAGGCCATAGAGAAACGTCAGGAAGCATCCAGGGAACACAGATATTCAAAGCAGAGGGGTGAACCAAAAGCTGATGTAGGCAGAAAATGGAATAACTTTTTAAACTGTAGAAGGGAAGCATCCAATTTGATCAATGAGAAGATCAGAAGAAAGGTGGGCCAATGGTTGTCAGAAGTAAACAAAAAGGATAGAAAAGCAGCGAAGAAATTTTGGAAACATCTCAAATCCTTGAGTAATAAGACTAGCCTAGAGCAGAGGTTTATAGTTACAGCTCAAGGTGTTCGACTAGAGGGAGATGAGGCAATGGAACATATAAGAACAATGATGACAGAAAAATTTAAAGAACGAAACATAGCATGTGCTCAATCAGGTGAGGATGGACTAGTCAGTGCAGTGGCTCCACTGGCACAAAGCGAGTGGGAAAGGGCAGAGAAGAGGGTTCCTAGTAGCACGTCGACAGGTCCTGATGGCATCCCAATTATGTTGATAAAGACATTGGGCCCAAAATCTAAGAAAGCATTAAGAGAGGCAGTGAGCAAAATGTTAATGGACGGTAAAGCCCCGACGGGTGGAGACTGAGCAGGATGAGCATGATATATAAGGGAAAGGGGGACAAAGCCGACATAAACAACTACCGTTCCATAACAGTGACGTCAGTGGTTTACAGGGTGGTGATGCATATTATAAAGGACAGACTGCAGGCATGGGTGGAGAGCGAGGAGGTGCTGGGGGAACTACAAAATGGGTCCGGAAAACAAAGAAGGTTAGAAGATAATTTGTTCTCATCACGGTGTAAGAATAAGGAGAGGTGCTGACACTCTCCCCCCAACGCGCGCGAAAGCGCCGCTCGCTCGCGTCCAGATTATGTTCGGCTTGGTTGCAGCTGGTTCGGCGCCGTCATAGAGGGTCTGCAGTATGCGGTCCCAGCCTCGGCAACAAGGCGCATGCTGCCGCTGCTTCGTCTTCCTGCTTGCATGTGCGGTTGCGCTGTTTTGAAGGCACAATTTTTGTTCGCGTTCGTTTCATGAGCATGTGCTTGGGTATTGTCGCCACGGGCCCTCGACGAAGGTGGCAGCGGCCTTCTGAGGGGCATTTGAAATGGCTAGAAAGTGCTTCGTTCCGAACTGCAATTCTGGATACCTGACTTGGCGGAGCGTGTGCCTTTATTCAAAGCGCCGTCCGACAGCGGTCGTCTAGAGCACTGGCACCGTGCAAATCTGAGGGCAGACCGAACTAATGCCTACCGACCATGACTGCACCAGCCATTTTTCAGAGGATACGATATCGATGGCATATTACGCGGAGCGCTCGATAAAAGGATTCCCGCCTTATTTCCAAACTGTCCAAAGAACCTCACACGGTAAAATAAACCTCGAAAGCCGCTGCGGAAGAGAGAACCTCCTGTGTGCCGCAGTAGTTTGTGCAAATTTTGCTGCATGTACAAGATATATACTGGGTGGTTTACTATCATGCACCAAGATTTGAAAATATGTAAATGTCACGTAGCTGGACAGAACCAAGGTAATGTTGTTTGCCGTCGCTTGGAGATACTCAGATTATTTTTTATTCCGCTTAATTACATAATTATTTTCATAATTGATTGATCAACTTTTTTAATGCTATAATTGGATAAAAAGTGTGAACGAGAGAATTGTACAGCAGCATGGAAAACTCCCAATATACCTTTCTGTTGCTCAATACGTGATTCATAATAGTGTTTTCCGAGCGTGAACGAAACCCGCGAATACAGCAATATTGCCGCGCGACTGGCCGCTCGAGGCACTTTGCGTGTATTCGTGAGCTTCTTTCATGCTCGGAAAAACACTTCTACGTAGCGCGTATTGAGCAATAGAAAGCTGTATCGGGAGTCTTTCATGTTGCTCTACAATTTCCTCACTGACACTTTTTATCTAATTATAATAATTCAGAAGTTGATTAATCAATTATGAAAATAATTATGTAATTAAGTGGAATAAAAAAATAATCTGAGTATCTCCAAGGGACGGCAACAACATTACTATGGTTCTGTCCAGCTACGTGACATTTGCATATTTTGAAATATTTGTGCACCCTGTAAAATACTGCTGTTTTCTGATTTTCAAATTTGTTCCATCCTGGCTACTGAATTTTTTTTACAATGCGCGTGCGGTGTATATTACACGCTTGCATGTTTTTATACATTTTTCCATTGTGGGAGTGTATGAGACCGCAAGCTTCTGGGATGGTTATCACCTATTAAAATTATCGAGCTGCTTCATGCACAAGTTTTTTCGTAATGTGCCTATGCAAAAAAAAAGTCTATGGGATTATTGTGTGGTGGGTGTAAGTGTATTTGTGGACAGGCTGTAGCATGCATTGTCAAACACGCTTACATTGGCACATTCTCATATGCAATTTAAGAAAAAAGAAAGTCACCTCTTTTTTTAGATCTTGCAAGAGCCACTCAGTCCTCAATGGACGAAAGCCCAATGAATAATATACACGGTCTATGTTAAATGGAATTGGAAAAGAAAAGGCATTTGCTCAGGTTTTCATCAGTAAACTGTGGTAGTGATGCTCTAATTCAAGATAGACGCCTGCCTTCGTCCCGCCTAATAAATTCCCATTTGAAAGAGTTTTTACATAGCTGGATGGGTATTCTCATCTTAAATTCTAGCCACGAACAGCCACTTTGCTCTAGTGCGTTGCATATCGCAAGCTTGCGCCGTTTCATTTCTTAATTTATATCGCGGCCACATTGAATTCGCGCAACGATGATTGAACAGTTTTCTGAGTGTGAATGGAAGCAGCGATAAGCATGAAATACATTTTCTGGTGCAGTCACTATTTTCTTCTGATCGAGGGGTAGCACGTGGGCTAACACTTTCATTTTTTTATGCTTGGATGAACGGCTAGACCGGACGAAACAAATTACGCGCGCGAGGGTAACTTCAGTGGGCTTTGAGTGCTGCCCGATTGATCCGTGTTCACGTCATCCACGCCCTGCACAAGGAACCTTTATGTTAGCGAAGCCTGGTACACTTATCACTTTAATGTGAAATAACGATTTTTTTTCTCGTGCTTTGAGATTTACTCACTCCACTATGAACGAAAATTTAGCGGAGGCAGAGGAATGCCAAGCCGCCGGAGCCGCTAAGCTGGGACCGCTGGCCGCGGCGCCCTCTATCTGCTCGCAGCAGAGCTACTCGGTGCGCCCGCGCGTGGCCGAACATTATCTGGACGCTCGCTCGCGCGCAGTGTCAACACCTAAATATTCTTCCACCGTGGTTCTCATTGACACGGTGTGTTGAAATAGCAGAATAGGAACACAGGCCCCTATGGCTTGCCTTTCTGGATATCAAGGGAGCCTATGACAGTGTAATCCAATAGGATTTGTGGGACATACTGGGCACTCTAGAGGTGGAAGATGGAGTAAGAAATCTTTTAAAAGATATCTATAAAAGTAACAAGGTGCTTATAAAATGGGAAAACAAGGTATCTGGGCCTATAGAGATACAGCAGGGGCTTAGGCAGGGGTGCCCTCTGTCACCTCTGTTGTTCATGCTGTATTTACAAGGATTAGAGAAAAAATTAGAGAGGAGCGGACTTGGCTTCAACCTTTCCTATTTCAAGCAAGGAGAATGGATTAAACAGTCATTACCAGGACTGATGTATGCAGATGACATTGTACTTATGGCTGACAGCAAGGAAGACTTGCAGAGATTAATGGACATCTGTGGTAAAGAGGGAGATAGCTTAGGTTTGAAGTTTAGTAAAGAAAAATCGGCAGTCATGACTTTTAATGATAATCAGGGCAGCGAGCATAGGATACAGGAGGTTACGCTGGAGGTGGTGGATAAGTACAAATATCTTGGAGTGTGGATAAACAATGGGGCTGAGTACCTAACAGAACATGAAAAATATGTGACGGCTAAAGGTAGCAGAAATGCAGCTGTGATGAAAAATAGGGCACTGTGGAATTACAATAGGTACGAAGTGGTGAGAGGGATTTGGAAAGGGGTGATGGTCAATAGCTTGACTTTCGGCAATGCGGTCCTGTGCATGAGATCAGAGGTTCGAGCAAGGTTGGAAGTTAAGCAGCGAGGGGTAGGTAGACTGGCTCTGGGAGCACATGGAAATACACCAAATCAGGGGGTACAGGGTGACATGGGATGGACGTCATTCGAGGGCAGGGAAGCCAGCAGCAAGATAGAATTTGAGGAGCGATTGAGAGAGATGGCAGAAAAGCGTTGGGCAAGGAGAGTTTTCAGTTATTTGTACATGAGGAATGTTGATTCAAAATGGAGGAAGCTGACCAGAAAACTGTCAATCAAATATTTGGACTGCAGGAGGGGTGCAAACCAGGAAACAGCGGTTAAGAAAAAGGCTAAGGAAACAGAGAGGGGTCTGTGGAAAACAGGGATGCAGACGAAATCAGCACTGGGAACATACCGAACTTTCAAGCAAGAAATTGCCAAAGAAAATATCTACGATAATTCTAGGGGAAGCTCTTTGTTGTTTGAAGCCAGGGCGGGAGTATTGCGGACTAAGATGTACCGAGTCAAGTACCAAGGTATAGACACGTTGTGCTGTGCGTGTGGAGAAGAGGAAACGGCTGAACACCTCATACTTTTCTGTAAAGGGCTTAACCCTACAGTGGAAGGCAACGGCGCTGATTTTTTCAAAGCATTGGGGTTTAGGGACAGTGAAGGCAAAATAGACTTTAAGCGGGTAGAAATAACCAAACAGAGGTTATCTGATTGGTGGATAAAATCAAGGCAGGGGTGAAATTTCACCCACCACAAAGTACAAAATATGTTAATAGTCATGGCTTGGTGGCATATGGCACCGCCCGGTTTAAGGGCCTGTACACGCTCGAGCCGCACATGGATGGATGGATGGATGAGGCTGAACCCTTTAAACCGGGCGGTGGCATACGCCACCTAGCCATGACTATTAACATATTTTGTACTTTGTGGTGGGTGAAATTTCACCCCTGCCTTGATTACCTGCCCATTATCAGTTTGCTCACTGCCTCTCTTAGTGCTTTCTTAGATTTTGGGCCCAATGTCTTTATCAACATAATTGGGATGCCATCAGGACCTGTCGACGTGCTACCTAGGAACCCTCTTCTCTGCTTTTTCCCACTCGCTTTGTGCCAGTGGAGCCACTGCACTGACTAGTCCATCCTCACCTGATTGAGCACATGCTATGTTTCGTTCTTTAAATTTTTCTGTCATCATTGTTCTTATATGTTCCATTGCCTCATCTCCCTCTAGTCGAACACCTTGAGCTGTAACTATAAACCTCTGCTCTAGGCTAGTCTTATTACTCAAGGAGTTGAGATGTTTCCAAAATTTCTTCGCTGCTTTTCTATCCTTTTTGTTTACTTCTGACAACCATTGGCTCCCCTTTCTTCTGATCTTCTCATTGATCAAATTGGATGCTTCCCTTCTACAGTTTAAGAAGTTGTTCCATTTTCTGCCTACATCAGCTTCTGGTTCACCCCTCTGCTTTGAATATCTGTGTTCCCTGGATGCTTCCTGGCGTTTCTCTATGGCCTTCTTAACCTCCTCATCCCACCAGCTCTTGGGTTTACGTCTTCTGTTCCCTTTTGTCCTGACTCGTACCTTAGTAAGCTCTAGCTCAAATAGTCCTGTTAAATTTGCATATGTCCATTCTGTTTTTGTATCCTCTGAAATTACTTCCTCAATTTGCTGGGTTGCTATTTCAAGCTGCTTTTCAGAGTAAAATATCCCACCTGGTTGTTCATCTTGCCTCCTACCTACTTTGATTTCCCTTCTAAAACTCACCTTAATACGTTTGTGATCACTACCTAGACTTCTGGAGCCATACTCATCTATGCTCATTACATTTAGCCTATCGTGCATCCTATGTGACATTAGTGCATAGTCTATCGTCGACTGCAGGCTCCCTACCTCCTATGTTATGTGCTCTTCACACTTCTCAGTACTGTTGCATACAACTAAGTCATGCATTTCACACATATCCAGCATCATGTTGCCTGTTGATTCTGTGTACCCGTCCATGTCTTCTATGTGTGCGTTCATATCTCCTAGTATAATAATCTCGCACCCTTCTCCTAGCTCATTAATGTCACTTGATATGCATTCCAGCATTTTTTGTTTTCCTCTTTGGCATTTGCTCCTGTCCACAGGTATACCAAGCCAAGGAGTGTCTGCTCTCCTGCAACTTTCCCTTTTAGCCATAAATGCTCCTTGCATTCCTGTTTGACCCTTTGCCAGTTCATACTTTTATGAATGAATGCACCAATTCCACCCCCTTTTCTGCTGCCCTCTGTTCTATTGCAATATTCCCATGCATAGTCAGGATTACAGGGTGGTTGCTCCATGTCCCTAAGATGTGTCTCCATAAACCCGTATACCATCAGCTTTTCCTGCCTCCCACTTCAGCCTATTCCTGCCACCTTGCATGTTAATGTACCCTATGTCAGAATGACCTTGCCCTTGGTGCTTACGTCTACTTCTTCTCCTACCGATTCTACGTTTCTTGAATCTTGGGGCCTCTCTGGGTCCATCTTTGTCTACACTGGTGGTCTTAGGGCTCTGGGTCCCCCCCAAAAAGCCGTAGCTTGGCGCCCTATCCTACAACCTAGGTGAAATGAGGTGAAAGGAGTGAAATGAGAAAGGAGAGAAATAGGAGAGAAATAGAGAGAAAGGAGAGAAATATAGGTGAAAGGAGCCGCAGTGCCGTCTGCCAGTTTCCGTGGAAACGACCTGAGTGCGCAGATCGCCCTCGTCCCACTACCCCTATCTAGTTCACTGTAACAGCGCCCTTTAGGACACTCGCATGGAGTTTCTCACTATATTACCTAGAGGGATATCTGGCGCTGTTTGCGCTGTGGTATGCATGGGAATGCCGGTATATTGTGATTTCGGATTGGCATTGTTCTCGGAGAACCAGGAAGTTTTGAAGATGCGCCTGGCTAGTTCCGTCTGTCACAATAAATAATTTCCTGGTGAAACTGCACGTAAAAAGCTGTTTTAGCGTTATTGCTACAGAAAAACAGGTGTTTAATTTTGAGAACTCATTATTGGATGTACAATTATACGAAACGTAAAAAGTATCAGCCAGATGCTAAAGTTGGAGGACAGACAACACTTGATTCTTGCTCACTTTGTAGCAACGTTTTGTCTGTTCTTGCTTTACTTCGGTTTATTCTGCACTGTAGGTGATTAAACTTTATTGAAAGATGTAATATTGGTGAATGAAAGCAGTTTATGTAATTTTATTTTAAGAACGCATTTGTGTAGCCATATCCACGTTTTAGACGAAGCCTCGTACAACACCAGCCAACACATGCCTCGCAGACACATATCCCGTCATTCTCATGACGGCACAGCGCCCTTTAAGAAACCCGCATGGACGGTGGCTCCAGATTACCCTCTAGGTGTTATAGTGAGAAACTCTTACGGCATTCGCCGCCGTTCGGCCGACTGTAGGAATACCCATGGTGCCAATAACGTGCACAATGTAATTTCCAGTTGTCTTGTTCGGTAGATTCCTCGTTGGTGTCACCTATTCTCCTCGCACGGGCGCGGTATGGACTTAATCGCGCCTGCAGCGCTCGTACTGTATCAGTCATGCCGGATTATACCTTTCTCGCGCCGTACGGCGCTCCACCTTCAAAATAACATCGCTGATTTTCCCAGGGGAGCAGTACGGCCGTAGTGGAGACAGGGCCTGCTGCCCTAGAGTCTTGTTCTTCTTGCGCCTTTGCTCCATCCGTCCTTTCCTTCTTGTGTCAAGACGAAACCCGTTCGCCGTTCAGCTAATTCATTATAAAATTCACAACTACTGCTACGCCATATTTCCAGTTATTTTCGGGAAATTTTCTCGTCCTCAACATATTTCGCGTTCCGGCACTGCTAGTACACGATCTTGAGTGCAAAATTATGCACACGCGTACCCGCTCAGCTGTTCGTTGAGGTCAGGCAAGCGGCATTTTCGGAGTTGCCGCTCTACCTTGGCTGATGTAAAGTGACGGTATGTCGAAAACGCTTACCTTCGCAAAAGGAGGCTTGCGTTGCGGGCTCCAAACATTCTGTATTTCTGTGCGTCAAGGGCGTAGGCACGGCACAAGGTGCTGGGGATCACCGTCGTTTAGAGTGACCGTCGCTGGTGTGACCAATGCCGGTGCCGGAAGTAGAGACTGATGCACAGCTACCGGCAGTTTCGAACAAGGAGAGCTTCGAGAGTGTTCTTCGAAACAAATAAAAAATAAAAATACTACGCTCTCTGAGAGCGTACTAGAACTTTTTCTTCGAGTTATTTCGCTTCCGGAGTCCTGCAGCAGTCAAACGGGGAAAGTCTCGGGAACATTTGGGGAAATCCTTGTTCGCCGCCCTCCTCCGAGGTATCCGGGGCCAGCAACACTGAAGATGGCAGTAATGGCGCCGTGCAATTGTGTTTCGTCGTCGAATGGGACAGTGCAAGCGCACTGTTAGCGCCAACATCGTGCTCAAGAAGGCCAGGGGCCCGAGTGAGTCTCCTTCAAGCAGAGCAACGGTTTCGGCAGCCCCCGTCGGTAGCTCCTCCGCCCTGGACAAGTACTACCACGTTTGACTCGTTTCCGAAGCGCTTACTAAGCCTAAAAAAGAGGTTTGGCTCGGCAGTTTGTTTTGGACCTTCGTGTCGAACTTGTCAATCGCTTTGATCTGTCGGAGGTGAAATAACGCTATTCCGCGTTCCTCCGGAACGCTATTATGCGGCCCGCGGGTCTCCGGCAGGCCCGCCCCCCCCCCCCCCCCCCCCCCCTTCCCGAACATCGGCTCGCGACAAGTGGCCGCGCGCTTAATGCGCCGTCGACTGCCCGACTGCGAGTCGTCCATGCAAGCACCCCTTCTCGTGGATCGCATGCCTTCCGACCACGGTTGCCAAGGAAACTGCCATCGGACGTACGCTTGTCCCTCACAGGACTGAGGCTCTCATGAGCTTGACTTTTACGCCAAGTGGCAGGCGCAGGGCAGGCCGGAAACTTTCTTGGAGCGGAACTGCAGTGATGCTTGTTTGCGCTATAATAAGTACTACCGTTAGCCCATTGTCGGCGCGTTGCATTTATCGCGCGAGTTTATGTAGTGAAACATGTTTTGACTCCGAAAAGCCTTTGCTTACGACTTGACCGAACCTCTGTGCAATCTGTTGTGTGTAAGCTATAAGCTTCTGCCAAACAAACTTGTCACGCGTTGGTTTTCGTGTGGCAGAATGAATTCTTCGCCAGGGTTGCATTTTATGTGAGTGTTTGGCATTAAATGTGTGACACCATGGGCAGTTTCGATCGGATTGAAGCATGCACACCAGCATGTGGGCATTACACTTGGTTTTGTTGTTTTGCAGAGGACTAAGTGAGCATGGTAGGTTCGGAAACACAGCCGCCTCCGCAGCGGGTAAGTTGTACTTCTGCTCCTTTTGAGAGTTGGCTCCGCGTTTACCTTTGTGCCGGCCGTGGCCTGCATTTATGTGCTGGTGTCGAGTGCGAAAATATTAGTAGGGGTCACCGCTCTGATGCATGCGTTTCACCTGCCAGCGTGCTTTAATCTCGTGCTGGTGTGACCGGCATCTTCAGAAGACCACTAATGAGCATGCTATGCTGGGGGGACTCTATTGATTTGTCCTCATAAATGGCTTTGTGCAGACATTGAATAGTGGCATCGCCTTTACACGTTTTTATGCACACTCGCCGCCATGCAAAACAATAGATTTCCGTGTTTTGTGACTCTGGCAAAATGACCTTGATGATGTGCCCAGCCTACGTGGCTGGCTCATTGTTCTCGCAAATACGGGCATATGAAGAAAAGCCTCTAACTAATATGTGTCCTGAAAGAAGTGCTCAAGATAGAAAAAGAAAGTTGTGGCTGAAGAGAAAAAGGAAACGTTGGAGCACAATCGTGATGCAAGCCTCAACTGTTCCTCGATAGCATTGAGCGATGTGTGCACAGCAGCCGCCTTAAGCAGCACCTTGTGCTCTCACCATCGTTCTAGTGCGCAAGTGGTCGAATTGATGGCACACAGAACGCAGGCTGCTAGAGCTAGTACAGGGATGCACCTTGTCCCGTGGTCTCGACAGCTCACTTTCTGTGGCTGGTCCTTGTGCAGTTTTGGAAGGGAGCCTTAAAATGAGTGCTTGATGCACTCACTTTTTCTTGATTTATTTATATCATCAAGGCCTTTCCTGTGTATGTTTACAAATAATAATAAATAATGAGTGTATTGCGGAGGGGAGTGGTAGGATTGAAAAAAGCAATTGAAGTTCTTGGTTATACAATATCTGCTAATGATTCACGAAAAGGAACAGTGTCTTGTATGGAGGCAATTGATCCGGGAAGATTGTTCCAGTCCGTGGGATAAATGAGGCAAGTGCTACATGTATAAATATCAATTTTATTACTATGGTCGGGAAGTCAGAGGTGGTAATTAATGTTATCAAATAAGGAAAGCCTGAAGACATTGCGGTGGGGTGAGGGTAGCCCAAGGACATTTTCATGAACACTTGCTGTGCTGTTATTAGTGATAAATGTGGCAGTGTTATTCTGAACAAGTTCAGTTACGTTAACAAGATTACTAGTAAACGGATCCCACATAGAGGCTGGGTATACAAGTTTACTTCTGACAAGAGTTTTGTAGAAGAGTAATTTGAGAGAAGAACGGGCAGAAGTGAAGTTACGGCGAAGGTAACATAGCATGCAGTTAGCATCATTAAAAATACTAGTGGTGATAAGAAACGGGTTCCAGAATCGTGGAGAATCGTGTTATTGAAAAGATAGCAGGGAGAGGTAGTGACAGTTCAAGTTATACCCCTGTCACACGGGCATTCGAAAGTCTTTTCAGCAAAAAGATTTCTCCCGGAAAAGAGTTTGGCCCGCAGTCACTTGACAGGGAGCGATCTCTTTTTCAGAAGCGGTCTTTTCTGGAAGCGGAGTTCGTCGATCTCCTTTATGGCTAAAAGGAGTAGCCTCAAAACCAGTGGGCGCCAGCAATTATTATGTAATAAAGAAAATAAGCAAATGCATATTTTTCTGTCTCCTTGGCTCATCATAAAAAGTAATTTTATGTCTTGCAGAAGGTGTAGTAAACCCAGTAAGGCCAGAAAAAGAAGCCCAATGTTGCCAGATAAGCATTTGCCCTTCGCTAGTTCTGCAAACGCTGTTTAAACTCCTACAATATATCTTTACATTAATGTTTCTTAATCTGGCGTTGTTAAATTCATTTTAAAAACGTGTAATACAGTAAGTTTTCACTTTGTATTTCGAGATACATGAGTATATTTTGTCCAATTTTGTTTTGAATGCTAGCGCCGCGCTTTTGGTAGTGTGTCCAGAAGGAAAAACTAAAACGAAATTGTCAGTGCCGTGTATCTGCTGCGCAACATCTCTTCATTAAAAAGTCTTTAAACTTGGTAAAAGACCGCTTGCGTAAAAGAGTTTTTGCGTGCTCGTGTGACAGAGGTATTAAGTGGAGTGCTTTGCACTTATTAGGATTAAGCTCCATGAGCCACGTGTTATACCATTTAAATACAGCATCTAGATCGCATTGTAAGGCGGTAGTTTCATTATTGTTAATTTTCAATAAGTATAACACAATTGTCAGTAAAGAGGTGAATATTGGAAGAAATGCAATTTAGGAGGTCGTTAATATATATTGAGAACAGCAAATGACTTATGACAGACCCTGTGATACCCCAGAATGAACGGGCTTGCTGGAAGATTTTGTGCCATTGCATACAATGAACTAAATACAGTTAGTAATGAAGTACTCGAGCCAAGTAATGAGATGAGCATCTATATTTAATTTGGGCCGGTATAGAGTAAAACTTTTCCAATCTGTTTTTATTCCAAATCGGCCATTAGCCCTCTGTAAAAGGTCAGAATGGTTAGAGTGCAGTCTATATGGGCAACACTTGAAACATTTTGACCTATCACAGATTGGAATAGTTTTACGCTATACCGGCCTTGCTTAGCTTGAAAAGTTATGACTCACTTCATCAGTCGCTTTTGAATAATCGAGAAAAATGCAGTCACCATTTATTGTTGATGTTTGCTGTGTGCGAATGACAGGCAGAATAAAGGGCAGCCAGGAATGAGGCACTCACGAAGTGTGGGAATAAGTGCTGACCCTTTTCCATCTTGTGCGAAGCATAAAAAGCAACATCTGGTTTGGCATATAAGTAAATGGTTGGCATTTAATTACACTGGAATCGGTACTGTGGGTGTATGATACTGGGGCTACACAAAATGTTTCCAAAATACCTTTTTTTTTAATGCTTAATGGCACCCTAAACAAATGCCTCCTTACTAGATGCCTGCCGCGTCACTTGTTTTTTAATTAGAGTGGAGGTTCCTGTAGTTCAGGGTAGTCGCAAAGAGACTGTGCTCGCGGCCTACAGTACCGCCTTCTGCGGCAGAAGTGACCACTATGAGGCCGGCGCGCACTTGGCCAATGGCTTGGCGAGAGCCTACGGGTCCTACTTCATGGACTGCAACATACACCAGTGTGTGACGCAGCAGACGAGCTTAGAGGAGGAAGAACGGGCTGCAGAACAGGTCTCGTGAACGGGTCTCGTGCTTTGCAGTGTCAAAGGCGTATATAACGAAGGGAAAAATGTTATCCCAGTCTTTATGATCCGATGCGACGTACATGGACAACATGTTCACCAATGTGTGGTTGGTACGCTCGGTCAGCCCATTCGTTTGCGGGTGATACGATGTCGAGTGGCGAAAGCTGGAAGCAAACATTCGAAGAAGCTCTTCTACGACATCTGCAGTAAACTGGCGGCTGCGGTCGCTGATGATGACTCGAGGAGGGCCGTGATGGAGAATGATCTAGTGCAGCAGAAAAAGGGAAGCTTGGCTAGCGGTGGAAGATGGTAAAGCAGTCGTCTCGCAGTATCGTGTCAGATGGTCGGCACATGCGATGATCCAACGGTTCCCTTTCAGCGAGCGGGGAAAGGGACCCATGAGGTCAATTCCAACTTGCTCGAAAGGAGAGCTCGGAGGCGTCGGTGCTTGTAGGAGTCCGGTTGGCATCGTAGTTAGATGCTTGTGGGCTTGACGCTGAGCACAACTGACCACATACTTTTCATTCGACCGACACATTTGAGGCCAGTAAAACCGTTCTTGGGCATGATGAAATGTACGCGCTGTTGCAAGATGTCTGAAAGTTAGATCGTCGTACATGCCCTGCAGAATAGTGGAGCATACCTTCTCCGGAACTAAGAAGAAAGCAGGCATGGAGTGGTTGCGAAATTCCTTTTGTAGAGGAGGCCATCACGAAAAGCCTCCATACCTGCCAATCTCCTGGATTTGGACTATTTCTTCCAGTACGGTTGACAGAAAAATCTCCAGGAAATTGTCCTTGTGTCCCGTTTCTATGTGCGTCCAGCCGCTCTGGCATTGCGTAGGCCTACCATCAGCACAAAAAGCATCTTCAAGTATTTTTAATGGAGTGCTCAGCCAAAGTGACGCTGGATATTTTGTTGATACCACAGAGCAATGCAGAGTGCGAGCGGCAATAGGTGGATAGCAAAATGTCGGTTGTCGCAAGGGATTGTGGGGTACGGCGTATTCTGGTACAACGTCCGGTTCGAGACCCGCCGTCACTTCATGCCCATGCTTCACGCGCTTTGTTTTTTTTTATACACTGTGGCACTTTGGTGAAAAACCACGATGCAAGCACCGCTGGGCAGTTCCAAAACGTAGGTGTGAGCTCCTTCGTACTTATGTTGGCACCCTTAGACTCGTGTATATTTAGGTGGCAGGCATTTCATGCCCTAACGTGTGTTGTGTCGCGTCAAAACGTTTATCTAGCGAAAACGTTTGTCGAGCGCAAATAAACGTTCGTTAACTTAAGAAGTAGTTTTTAATAAGTGGTAAGTCAACCTAATAAGTGGCTGTTTTTGACGCTTCCCATAACAAACGGTGCAGTCGATCGCTTCGTCCGATGTTTTGTCTGCAGCGGTGCCCAGCGCGCGCCATGTCGTTGGCTGCTGTGCCTTCGCAGTCTCCCATTTTTTTCTCGAGAGACTCATGTCGTGTTTAGGCTCCGTACAGTGAACAGAGGGCGCTACAACCGAATACGGCAAAACGCCGTGCAGCGCCAATGGTGGTACGAATGTGAAACACTGAGACGGCCGCTCCGAGCCCCGCGGCAGCGATTGAACGTGTTTCAACGCGCGCGTGACGTTCAAAATGTCGCGTGTGTTGTTTTGCGGCTTTAAGCCGATAAGCTGTATTGAAAATTACTTTCGTGCGCCTATACTCGACAAAGGAGACAAGCTGTATGTGGCGGGCCACGTTTACGACGGGAAGGAGACCGACGGCGCCGTCGGTCACTCTCAGCAAGGGAAACAAGTGTACAACGTTTCCTTGCAGGTACGGAGAACATGCATGCATATTTATATCAGCAAGTGGTGTTGATGCATAAGCGGAAGCGCACACTCTACCACGACTTATTGGAGGAAAATCTGCGGTGCAAGTTAAACGAAGACGAAGAACACACAAACAGGACGGGAGCTTGCGGCGCATTACAACTAGCTCAAACCAAGATTATGCTACCGCGATGTTTTTTGAATGAGAACAGTCCCAAATCGACATTCGGTGATTACACATCGTTTTTGCTACGTTGCCGGTGCGTGGTCATAGAAATGTCCAATTGCAGCTCTGCTATTTACAGTATTTCATTCATTTCGTGGCCGACGTGCGCAGAAACGCATTTTTGCAAATGTATAAATGAAGCGTTTCTAGGTGTTGATTTTTCCTTTATTGGCTACTCCGCCGTTCACGAAGTGTTTGGAGCAGATCCTGCTCGTCTGCTTTGGCATCCACGGCGAGCCGTCATTCTCGCCGAAGAAAAGAAGAGGAGCATGATTGCGAGTACTATGCAGTTCATACTGACGACACAGTGCCCTATGCATGCGGCCGCAAGCAAGAGCGCACATGCAGTAACCGAATGACTTCTTCACGAGACGGTAAACGAGGCCACAAAGCGCTGACGAGATTGCGCAGTCTCACGGCGGGCGCCACTTGGTGAAGGCATTTGAAGTTTAGATGTTACACGCATCATCACTACCCCCAAAATCAACGCAAACCGAGTTTACTTTCTTCGCTGAAAGTATCGCAGAAAAACGCAATTTAACAGTTAATTACCGGACTGCAAGCATGCAAGCAAATCAACAAAGATTCGCTTGCAGCCTACAAGAGCATTTGAGGCGCAAATTCGCGCGTAAGATTTCGCGCTACGCAAGCTTGCTGTGCAAAACGTGCTCCATACACTTCCAACCGCGCTAAACACGCAAATACAGTTGCAGAACCTCAAGCAGCTAGACCTGGCTAGACCTTAAAGCATATAGTTACATTGACACTAGGAAAGCGCTGTTTTCACAATTACTTAACTCTTCGAACAGCAACAATCCATCTTTTTCGTTGTTCTTGCTCCCACGGGCGGCCAGGAAATCGGTATACAATTTCACGCCAGGCTGGCCTTCGTGGCTGTGGCAGTTTATTACGCAGCAGTACCGGCACTTGCTCCTCTTCCTTTTCTGTACGCTTTCAGTTGATGGATTCGAATTAGTCGAGCTGAAGGATGATATTGTCTCAACGCCAGAAAAGACCGAACAGCACCATCGACGCCGCGCCTACGGATACCCCCGCGCGCTTTGGCCGTCTCATTATTGTTGGCGGCGCTGCGACAGATGGCGCAGCAATCGCAGCAAACTTCACTGTACGGCGCCTATAACTGCAGAGCGAAAGCACTGATTTAAGTATCTGAAAAGTGCACGAATTATTTTGAGGTTACCTCTCCTCCCTCTTTCGTGCAGCCTCTGTTGCCTTATTGTTGTGCCGGAATGAAGACAGCACGTAAACAACATGCTGATTGCTGGGTGCACCTGTGTGTATTTAACTGATTGTTAAAAAGGGGGTATTTGTACAAGAAAGTTAGTAGACAAAGTTATTCGCCAAAACACTTGCCTGTGACGAAATGATCTTCACATATTCTGGCTCCTACGTTCGGTACCCACAGCTCGCTCGCTCGTTTGACGGCAACTGCCCATTTACGTTTGTGGGCTTCATTCCATGGAAAATGAAACATTTTTTTGCTTTCACGGAAGAGTTCGCGCACCCTAATGCAGAGCAGACAACCATAATCACGTTACTGAAGCTCGTTTTCTTTGCGAACAGCGAGAAATCGCACTGCATAAACTGCAGACAAGGCTCAACGAAGCAACAGAAGCGCTAACCCTGGAACCGAAAGTCGCTAGCTGACGACATCGCCATTTTGCTATCCACCTATTTAATATCGGGAAAAATACGAGGACGCAGTGCCGCTCGTCTATGTGTCGCTCGACGAAGACGCTGGGAATCTCGTCCTCGCAAAATGTGAAAGAAATGGAATTTCTTACAATCAAACTTTTTCTGAAGAATTTTTGAACACCCGCCGTGGTTGCTTAGTGGCTTTGGCATTGCGCTGCTAAGCACGAGTTCGTGGGATCAAATCTCGGACCCGGCGGCCGCATTTAGTTGGGGCGAAATGCAAAAACGCCCGTGTGCCGTCCATTGGGTGCACGTTAAAGAACCCCAGGTGCTGGTTGTGGGACGTAAGACCCGACAAATTTAATTAAATTTTGAAGGCAGAATTAGCAACAACGAAATGCTTGCAAAAGTGATACATTGATGTTCAAGTATTCATTTGTATATCTGCAAAGGAAATTGTAAGGATGTTCTCCTGTCGGTACTTGAAAATAGAGACGTAGGGGGGGGGGGTTGTAACCGACTGCCCCCCCCCCCCCCGGTCGGAAGATCTCCTGGACTCGATTTCCGTGAACTTGGCAGATATGGGAGTCATTTGCAGTGTTGAAAAACAGCTTTAAGCTGCAGTCTTTTCGCTGCTTCTTCTCAAAGGTCTCTGTATCGGGAAATGCTGGTACTAAAGAAACAATCGGGTGGTCAAAGTTATTGTGTTTAGTGGCATTCGCGAAAGGCCGTCTACATCAGCGTGTTGGCGACCACTCTTGTATGAAACTGTGTACTCCTGGAGACGAGAGCCCAGCCCACGAGACGACCAGAGAGCTTGACAAGCCAGCACAACAAATGATGATTGTGAATGGACGTTCATACAGCAGAAATGTTGCACAGCAAGAATGACTGCTAGGCATGCTTGCTCCGTAACGCTGTAATTACGTTCAGGCTTATTTAACGTACGACTCGCATAAGCAATGACTTGTGCTTTCTGGTCGCAATGTTGAACGAGGACTCCACCGATGCCCACGCCACTTGTGTCAGTGTGGATCTCTGTCGATGCGGCTGGGTTGAAATGCCGAAGGATGGGACCCATCGTCGGTATTCTAGAACTTCAGTTGACTCAAAGAAGCGGCACACTCGTGAGGCCACTCAAAAACGGCATCCTTATGCAGAAGACAAGTTGGCAGAAGACAAACGCTTCAACAGCTGCTGTCTTGCGGGTCAGGCCTGTTACCATCCTTGTCTACAAGATGGCCAAGCACCAATGTCTGCCGCTCACCGAAGTGACAAATGTTAGAATTGAGTACTAGGCTGACGTGTTCGATGCAGTCTAGGACGACTTCCAGGTGCCTGTTGGGCTTTTAAAAAGTGCTTCCAAAGATGACGTCGTTGTCTAGGAAACACATGCAAATATCCCATTCGAGGCCTCAAAGAATGGTGTCCATGAATCTTTCGAAAGTCGCCGGTGCTTTGCAGAGCCCGAATAGCATGATGTTGAGCTCAACAAGGCCGGGTGCATTGGGATTTGCCGGTACCCTGATGGCAAACCCACAGAAGTAGGATGCCGAATGAAGGCAGTCCAGTGCGTCTTCTATCCCTACAAGAGGTTGAACGTCTTTCTTGCTGATGAAATTGAGACGGTAGTAGTACAAACGAAGTCTCCAAGTACCGCCTTTCTTTTTGACAACTGGAGCAACCACGGACTGCATGACTCCTGGATTACTGCTTTCTGTAGCATTTCGCGTCAATAATCTTGCGCTCTGACATTTACTGTAATAATATTTTAATTTTGCGCTGTAAACCCCAGGGCTGTAAACCCCAGGGCTGGTATGTCATTGCGATGTCAATGTATTTTGTTTTCCATGTGGTTCAGTAAGAGTTCTCAAAACTGCCCAAGTTTCTGGCTCTTATATAATTGTCCACCGTTAAAACTAGGCCCAAGCAGACTTGGTCAAAATGTGACGAAGCGTCATCTTTTGTCTGAATGCAACTTGTGAGAGTAGCTTTACTGGTATCGCACAAGTGTACTCAAACCTGAATCCACTCAAATAATTTTTCTGCTTAGTGTACCATTAAATTTTGGTATTGCCGTCAATTCTGTCGATGTACACAGTAGAAAATTTATGCCAACTTCCCCATATTTAAGTACTGTCGGCAGCATGTAGGACAATTCATGTTCTGCATAACTTGCTTTCAGGGTTACCACTTTCAACATTTCTTTGTATTGTGCATTTAGTAGAGGTTGGCGAGAATCAGCTTTTCGGTTATGAATTGAATACAACTAGTATTTGCTGAATATTGAATTGGATATGGAATAGTCAAATGCAGACACATATTTACAACAGGAATCAAAATTTCGGTATAAGTCTGTAGCATGGCTCTACTGACTAGTGTAAAAAAGACTGCCAACTATCACGGACAAAGAGGTGGTTTTGAGCTCAAGATCACTAATTGTAATTAAAAAATAGGCAGATCCAAAGCATATGTTTTAGTCTATGTGAAGTGAAACTAACGTATACAGTGGAATCTCATTGATAGAATTCTGCATAATAAGTTTTGTTCATTTCCCGGCCAGTGTCTTATCTGAGAGGAGCAATGTATTTCGAATGATACATTTTATTTTCTGGTTACCGTGAAGATCGTATCAATGAGGTTATGAAATGCTTGACAACTGAAGGCAATGCATACAATTTATTTTCATCCTATGCAATGTCTTGCGATGTTTATCCACCACAGAGGCCACGACTTTATTTTCGTGCAACTACACCACTGACAGCCGTGGCGAAATGCAAACGTCACAGTGTACGCAATGAAGTCACACAAACGATGGCGATGCCGTGGAACGAAAAACAAAGCTCGCATTACTCCATTTTGTTTCTGCAGTGCTTGGAAAACTTTTCTTGTTTCACTTTTGATAGTATGCAATACTTTTTTTTTAGCAGGTGGAAAACTGTAACCAGACTAACATTCTGTTGTTGTAAAATATTTGAAAACACGGAATAGTTTTTCGAATAAGAGTAGTTAGTGTGCAGTAATCACCTGCCATGGTTGCTTAGTGGGGCTGTGGTGCTGGGCTGCTGAGCACGAGGTCGCGGGATAGAATCCTGACCACGGCAGCCACATTTCGTTGGGGGCGAAATGCAAAAACAGCCGTGTACTTAGATTTAGGTGCACGTTAAAGAACTCCGCATTATTCCGGACTACGGCATGCCTCATATTCAGAATGTGGTTTTGGCATGTAAAACCCCATAATTTTTTGTGCAGTAATCGATATGTATTCGAAATGTTGAATATTTGCTCAGCCTCTGGCCTGTTGAGACAACTCACTGATACGATAAATTAATAACTATTCTCCTATTCAGTTTTTTTGCACGAGGAGCCACAGCATCTAAAGCGTAGCTTCACTTTAAACGGCAACACTGCTTTGTAGCTGAATGTTGTACTAACACTAAAGTATTATTGCGCAACAAAAGGACATGGACTGCAGAGAAGAACACACACACCAAGTGCAAACTTTCAAGTTGAAAGTTTGCGCTTGGTGTGTGTGTTCTTCTCTGCCGTCCATGTTCTTTTGTTGCGCAATAATACTTTAGTAATGGACTACCAACTTGCCCGGAATGCTGCTCTCATTATGTTGTACCAACAACATGCGATTGTCGATATGCTTCTTTCAAAGCATATATATATATATATATATATATATATATATATATATATATATATTCAATGTTGTATACAAGATGGAAATAATTTGCCTATTTTCTGCTCCTAATAATACAGCCTTTGTTTTACTTGTACTTATGCTTAAATTGTTTAAAAGTAACCAGTTCTTTAGCTTGATAAAAACGAGGTGTTTGGAGCCTCTGAAATCGTTTGTTATAAAGGTCACTTCATTGTAAACGTTGTGCACCGCTCACAGTAAACCGGGACACAATTATTCCTTCATCAGCATGTAAGGCGTATGTAGCACCTGGGATAAATGGGATTTGGGTCATTTACGCATGCTATAAAAAGAGGCCCAAGGATCCTTTGCTGTGGAACGCCTTTAGAAATAGCCTCCAAGCAATTCCTGTCATTATCGACAAACTATTTGTGATCCTTTATACCGGTGATTCAGTAGAGATACCAGCATAGAGGCATTGCATAATCAAGGAGTACAGGAGGCATACGTGAATATCTTGGCAAACACCTACAGGGATTCCACAAGTAGAAAGTTACCTATCAAGAAAGGCAAGGAGACACAATCTCTCCAATGCCATTCACTGCAAGAAGTATTCAAGCTGGGAAGGCTTAGGAGTGAGGATCAACGGCGAATATCTCGGCAACCTTTGCTTTCCGGATGACATTGTCCTATTCAGCAACAATGGGGACGAATTACAGCAAATGATCGAGGACCTTAACCCTTTGCGGTCCATTGTCAAGCCCTGCCCGACAAGGGTGTTCGGGGGTTAAATTTCGCAGTTTCTCTCACTGAGATTCGTGCGCATTCTTTGTATAGATGATGTGCCCTCTCTTGAGGGATAAATAAACTTTGTTTGTTGAAGTTTACTTCTCTTTGCACTAGGGTGCAGCACAATGTTCAGCACGGCTTCTGGATACCAGAGCGTTCTCACTTGAGCGTGGAACAGCACGTTCGCGTGCAATAAACACGATGCGCCTTCTCTTGAGGGATAAGTAAACTGTGTTTGTTGAACTTTACTTCTCTTTGCACTAGGGTGCAGCAAAATGTTCAGCACGGCTTCTGGATACCAGAGCATTC
This sequence comes from Dermacentor silvarum, assembly GCF_013339745.2. NCBI lineage: Eukaryota > Metazoa > Arthropoda > Arachnida > Ixodida > Ixodidae > Dermacentor > Dermacentor silvarum. The sequence goes on along the minus strand of NC_051161.1, from coordinate 171,325,289 downwards.
TCACTTGAGCGTGGAACAGCACGTTCGCGTGCAATAAACACGATGCGCCTTCTCTTGAGGGTTAAGTAAACTGTGTTTGTTGAAGTTTACTTCTCTTTGCACTAGGGTGCAGCACAATGTTCAGCACGGCTTCTGGATACCAGAGCGTTCTCACTTGAGCGTGGAACAGCACGTTCGCGTGCAATAAACACGATGCGCCTTCTCTTGAGGGATAAGTAAACTGTGTTTGTTGAAGTTTACTTCTCTTTGCACTAGGGTGCAACAAAATGTTCAGCACGGCTTCTGGATACCAGAGCATTCTCACTTGAGCGTGGAACAGCACGTTCGCGTGCAATAAACACAATGCGCCTTTTCTTGAGGGATAAGTAGACTGTGTTTGTTGAAGTTTACTTCTCTTTGCACTAGGGTGCAGCACAATGTTCAGCACGGCTTCTGGATACCAGAGCGTTCTCACTTGAGCGTGGAACAGCACGTTCGCGTGCAATAAACACGATGCGCCTTCTCTTGAGGGATAAGTAAACTGTGTTTGTTGAAGTTTACTTCTCTTTGCACTAGGGTGCAGCAAAATGTTCAGCACGGCTTCTGGATACCAGAGCATTCTCACTTGAGCGTGGAACAGCACGTTCGCGTGCAATAAACACGATGCGCCTTCTCTTGAGGGATAAGTAAACTGTGTTTGTTGAAGTTTACTTCTCTTTGCACTAGGGTGCAGCACAATGTTCAGCACGGCTTCTGGATACCAGAGCATTCTCACTTGCGCGCGGAACAGCATGTTCGCGCGGTTCGCTGAGAAGCATGACCCCTTTTTCATCGCGTGCGTTTTACGGTGGCGCATTTAGTGAAAGCTTCTAGAGGTTTCCATTGTCAATAGCTTTATTTTGAGGTGCACACAGCTGCAGAATCATGCTGAGAAAGAACAGCGACACCTGTAGTACCGCCGCAACCTAATAGCTGGTGGGTGACATGAGGGCTAGAGCCAAAAAACGGGGTCCGTCTGCGCGGAAGGATTGCAAGGAAAGGCTAGATGGGAGGAGCCATTTCATCTACAAGCTCCCAGGCCGAAATAGCAAAGACTGTGCTGTTTGTCCACTGCAGGCCTTCGTCCTGCAGTGGACATAAAATATAGGCTGATGATGATGATACCGGTGTCACATGGTCATCAGTCCCGATCCAGATGGAGCTCGATCTGGATCAAGCACTACTACACAGTCATTATTACTCGCGGGCTTGCTTGATCCAGATCCAGACAATTGCGATCCGTGTGTCGCGATTGGGCCTCTTGATGGGCCGACGACCATGTAGTTCTGAGAGTTGCAGACGATCAGCAGACTATAATAGATGACAAAAAAAATATTTTCTTGAAAGAAAGGAGTTCTATATTACAATTTTTTAGCATATTAGACAAATTTGATAAATGCTTTGGACCCATTAGCCACAACTAATACGCTTGGGCTCACCCACACTTCATCCAGATCGTTGGACTGTGTAGCAGCAATCATTGTTTAACACGATCATGGAATCCGATCTGTATCTGGCCCGATCACGATCAATAGGACCATGTGGCACCGGTATCAGATAACATGAAGCCTACAGGATGACCATGAATTTCATAACACGACGATGAATGCTGAATATTTTCTAAAGCATAAAGGAGGTATCCTGCACTTACAAAACCTTATTTCTAGGTATATTTTGTTTTAAACTTGCTGATTTTATGTATTTCAATGTGTTAACTTATAATATACATTCAGTTATTTACAGAATAAATAGCTTTCCACAAATACAAAAAATCGGTTCTTCATAATTTGCTTGAAGTTTAATAATAAGTTTATTTGCCATCATACATATTAGATGGGAGGATGGAGGGAAAAAAGCTGCTGATATGCAGCTTGACCAGCCCACTGCCCAAATAGTTGAAACTATTTGACAAAATATATACCGTTGCAATAGAGATTCATACAGAAAAGATGTTGAATGATCAGAGTTAGCAGTGCAACAAGAATGAATGCTCTAGATTTGAGTCATAATTATAAGTATGTAAATATAAGTAAGTCATAAAGATTTGAGCCATAATTATAGTATGTCAAACTTTAGAAGTAAGATCTAAGGTTGTGTGAATACCAAATGGTATATTTTAAATGAAATATTAAATATCACAAAATGTATAGCGAAATTGAATGCTTAGAAATTTTTGGCAAGAAATTGGTTTAGCATGTCTCGTAGCATAGCTTGAAAAGAATTTCAGTAACTTGGGTATGTCGAGATGTACAGTGGAACCCAATTATAACAATATTCAAGTGCCCCGAAAATTCTGTTGTTATAAGCGATAATTGTTATATAACCGGGTTGCATAAAAAATCAAAATGGGGTGATGGCATAGCTGTTGATGGCATAGCTGTTGTGAGAAAACTATAATGGCGGGGAGGCCATTGCCCCAACCCACCACCTTCCTCCATCCGGATGCTGATTGTGTTGACTCATTTACCTGCTTAACTCTGCTTCCTGCCATGGCTGTTGGCGTTCAAGAATGGCACTGCTGTAACAGCTGCGAAGCAGGGTCACGGGTGGCAAGTGACATGCGGGGTCTGCCGAGGCATCACTTTGGTGGCCTCAAAGGGGCCTTTTAAAAAATGCGAGAAGGTTGCCGTGGCAGCCTCTCAGCTTGAGAAATCCTGAAGAAACGCTGGGGCAAGATCGGCACCACCGTCTCGCCACTTCTGGCTTTCACGAGAAGACCCCATGTCCGTCAGCTTTTCTTGCTTTACGCGAAGCTTCATCATCATCATCAGCCTATCTTTATGTCCACTGCAGGACGAAGGCCTCTCCCTGCGCTCTCCAATTACCCCTGACTTGTGCTAGCTGATTCCAATTTCCACCTGCAAATTTCCTAATTTCATCACCCCACCTAGTTTTCTGCCGTCCTCGACTGCGCTTTCCTTGGATGTCAACTACACGAAGCTTGCCGACATCCTTCTCTCGCGAAGGTACCTTGCGAGAACAAAGCCCCAGAGGGACTGAATCATCTTCACGGCTTCCTGTGAGAACAACGTTGAGGCAGCTTGCCCTACCGCGTAATCACTGCCATCACTGCTGTCACTATCTGATGCAAGCACGTTCACGACACTCGCCTCATCGGTTAGAAGCACTTGGTTTCCTAATCTGTAGCAGTGCGCTTTCTTTTCACCGGCAATGTCAGGCATTGCCGATCAGCGGGCGGACCAGCCATCTTCTGTTTCTGCGGCGATTCAAACGAGGCTGAGAAACCACGTGGCCTGGAACGACTTCGACACAACCAACAAAGCCGAGCAAAGTCGAGCAACAAAGCCGAGCAACTGCGCAGAATCAGGCGCCAGCGCACAATCTGGGAGCACTGCCCAGCGCTATCAGCTATCAGTGCAGTTGGCGCGGTCCATTCGTGTTTGGAGGGGTGGAAGGGCAACGGGAGAGAGGTGCATGAGCTTGGAGGAAGGAGAAAAAAAACTAGGAGGGAGCGTCACGTGACAATCTTGAAGCCTAGTCATAAAAAATATAGAGGAATTGGATGATGGGAAATAGGCCCTTACGTGATAGCCAAGCGGTAAATTTAGTCGGCTCACTTTCGTTGCGTCTACTACGGGGGTTTCAGAATATGTGTACATAGTAGGCGTGGCAAACACATGCCGAGGTTAATGAAGAAATTCAAGTTTGTGAAGCAGTCGAGGGGGTGTGTGTAATGTCGATCGGGTGACGCTCCGAACCACCACGCGGCTCGCCATTTAAGCAGCAGACGGGCGCCAAGGCTGAAGCGAGCGAAGGAATCGGGTAACCAGCATTATATCCAACAGCCCGGGAAGACCACCTCAAGGACGACTGGTTGAGTTTTGGGGCGATTTCAGGGAAACGAAACCTTATGCCCTGCAAACATGTGAACGCAACCAAGCTGCCCTTCCAACGGCGATTCTTCGCGTTAGGGGCACCTTCTGGGAAACGGTGATGTCTTTCGCCCCTGCAAAAATGTGCAGGCGATCAAGCGAGTGTCCAGAGTCTGCAGCGACTGCTTTCGCGTATGAAAAAAATTCGTCCCATCTTGTGCCCAACGATGGACTGGCGAGCCGAGGTCCCCGACCATCTTTAAGGCCGTTAAGGTATATGGTCCCAGTCGACGCCGTCGTTCTGCTCAATGCCTTCTGCCTCTCAATAGACCTGCAAGCACTCAATACGGGAATCTCAACAGCGTAACGATGTCGCACCACGCATTCTTACAAAATAGTGCACGTAAATCTCGAGGAAAGGCGAAGACTTCGGCGTTTAGAGTGCAGGCTAATGCTATTCACGACGAAAGACGCACAGCAGAACCTTTTACTAAGAAGACGCGAGATAAATAACTAACCTACGAAACATCTCGTCTCATCCTATATAGGTGCAAGACACCGGAAGAAAAATTTGCACGAAAATATGCACCGTAGTTTAAGGTACACAACAGCTGATTTGACGAAACAGTAGACCACGCTCGGGCACACGCTGGACAGGTTTCGAGGTGAGAGTGCCGACTAACTGCGGTGGTTAACGCGAGTGATGCTTTGAAAATTATGTCGTCGTGGGTCTGGCTCGCCAGTCTTTCTCCACGTTTCAAAGCAACGCATTTGAAGCGAAGACCGATGCCCGCGGTAGCAGAAACCTATGCGTTATACTTCCTATGGGCCTCCATGCCTTTGACGTTAGGTGCCTGTACCACGCACCAAACATTCACAAGTGGTCTGGCAACCACGTGGGCCTATCCCTACCCAAAAGGCCCCCGGAGAGCGGGAGGGGCGGCCTCAGCGGAGGTTGGCTTGCAGAGGCTAGCGGAATCATGTGACGCTCCCTCTTAGATTTTTCCTTCCTTCGTGCATGCAGCGGCTCCATTTCTTTTTTTTTTCTTTTTTATTAAGGATTTTACATTCCATTCCCTTTCCGCACGGACACCCAGTATCCAGGCTTGATCGTTATAAACGATAATGCGGCACGAGTTAGTGAGTAATTTGACCAAAGAAGAGATCCAAAAGCTTCTCATTGCTAAAACCGGTATCGTCACAAGACTGTACCGTAATGGAAACACTAAATTATAGGCCAGCACTGATTACAACTCGGTTCTAGTAGATGAGGTCTGGAAAAGATATTTTTTTATCTATAGAATTTCTGTTGAACAGAATCTCCTGCTATTTTTTCTCTGAAGCCAACGAATTAGTGACGTCAAGTTGTGCTGACTACTACCGATGTTCACAGTTTATTAGTGGACCTGTGATTTACAGCAATGTTTTATTTATTGCGTAAGAAATCCGGCGCTTGTATAGTTCAAATCCAGCGCTAATGCAGCTCCAGTAACGGGAGACCTGGGGAAGTGCGAAGCAGTGATGCGCCAGCGCCGTTGCTCGATGTGCGCCTGTAGCTCAGCATCCGTGGCACAAAGGAAGTTCCAGAATGCGCCAACTGCTTATAAAGCGCCGTTCCTTCTCGTCACACGGCACGCACTGATCGGGGGCTGGAGTGAGGAGGAATCGAGCGCTTGTGGGGGTGGTAGTGCCATCTCTTGCTGGTGCCAGACTGGCGTTTGGGAAACAATTTACACGAGTTTCTGCAAATTAATGCTTGATTATTCCTCGTTTGAATTATTCTAAATCATGTTAGTTAATTGAACTGGTTTTGATCAATTCTGCACTTGTTTTGACCCTGTCTTCGCGCGTGACCGTGACACATCGCACGCCAACAGCTTGGGCCCCTAAAGTGCTTCGCACTTAAAAGTATTGCTTTCCAGTTTTTCTCCGAGATACAGAAGGGCTGGCCCAACGTTTCGGCAGGTGGGTTATCGTAAGGTCAATCTGTGCGATAGATGAAAGATGAAATGACCACGCATCGCGTGGCTCGATCACTGCTCTGCGTGTAGCTGCACCAATGGTAAAAAACGGGTGTCGTCCGTGCGGTGTCATTGTCAGGTTCGGCGCATGATTTGCCACCCGATTCTGAAATCTAGAGGGTTGCGGGAAGTTCACGTGACTTCTGAACACTCGCATTCGTTTGCGAGGCGGTTTGCCGGCTTTCTGAGGGCTGTGCGGCTGTTGGGAATACATCCGAGTTGATTCGACACCAAACTATCGCTTTAGTTGCAGACGTCCGATGAAACAGCGCCGATTAGGCCTAGTGGCCTATGTAGTGTTCACTGCAAATTCACAGCTTGCCATTGTGGTAACGCAAGCCGTCGCGGAATGCTTGCGGCTAATATGTTCGTAAGATGGCTCATCAGCTGTGCTCGGTCCCGTGCCGGTAAGAATGGCGAAGTAGCGTGAAGTTTGTCGCCACGTACTCAACACGATGCCTCTCGGTGACTAATCGCCCCCAATCTTGGCACATGCTTTGGCATTTTATGCGCTGCCATTGTTGCCGTTACCTCTGTCCGTGTTGTGTTATCATTTCGAATGCTCCTACCCGCCCTGGTGGCTTCGTAGCTTTGGAGTTATGCTGCTAGGCACGAGGTCGCTGGACCTAATCTCGGCCGCGGCGGCTGCATTTTGATGGGGGCGAAATGCGAAGACACCCGTGTACTTAGATTTAGGTGCGCGTTAAAGAACCCCAGGTGGTCAAAATTGATCCGGAGTCCCCCACTACGGCAGTCCTCATAATCAGATTGGAGTTTTGGCACGTAAAACCCGAGAACCTAATTTCAATCGGTCCTGTTCACCAGTGCAAGGAACGGGGGTGGCGCCATTGTGTGGCAGTTGGGCACTGTGAGTGCGATCGGGCTGACGTCGGGGAGTGCTCGTGGTGACAAAGTCCACGTCAGCTTGTGCGGCAACGACTACCAGGGGCTTCACGGCGCACGTGGCAGTGCGCGTGTCTCCATATCAAATAGTCGATATTCGATTTGCAAATCGAATTATTTGTACATTCACTATTTTGATTCCGTGATATTCGAGATTCCCCTAGTATAACACCCATGACAAATTATTAAAGAGTGCTGTTGGTTCATGTCTTTCTCATCTTTGTTGTTTCTTGTGCTGGAGAAGTTTTTCAAGACGAGTCTTGTATAGTATGTAGGTTTCGGTTAAGGGCTCTTTGGAGCCGCAAATTGGCCCAAATAGCTTCTCGCATTTGTTTGCTTCAGAGGTTGGTGTAAAGAATTTATTTTTGCTTGATTGGATTCCTGTATGATCTTTTGATTGATTTAACCTCTGCCATAACTACCACAAACATGTTATGGAATGTTTTTCTTCGTTTTCTCAAAACAGGATTGCTGATGGTCTCACATCTCTAGAGGGATGATATTTGTATTTATTTATTGATACTGCAATCCCAGGAAGTGATTTTCGCAGGGTAGGCGTACAGATACAAGCACGGATCAAATATTCACAAAGCCAGAAAAGAACAAAAGGCCGCAAATGATTAGCAAACAAACAAAATGGATCAGCGTTGAAGACAAAAAAAGTTCAATGATGGCAATGCAACATAGCAGTACAGCAAGGTTCATGGCATATCCCAATTATTCAGGAACACATAAATATTGAGTGAATATATCATTACAAAATGTAAGGGGCATAAAGTTGATAACAATAAGAAATTAGCAACTATATTGGCGGCAGGGAATGAATACATCAGAAAATAAATGTAAATGGACACTGTGGCTTCTGGTGAATGATGTCACAGATTTCTGTAGTACTTGATCGTTAGTAAGCCGATTCCATTCCGTTACTGTTCTTGAAAAAAATTAATATTTAAAGCAGTTATTGCGCTGACGAAAAGGGGTGATTGTAAGATTATGACGTCTTGTAGTGTAACCTGAGGAAAAGTCCGTCAATGTTAATCTTGCAGGGACCTTTGATTATTTGGTATAAGAACTTAAGTTGGGAAACGCGATTTCTTTCGGATACAGATGTCAAACCAGCCCTATTTAACAGATCAGTTACTGATGTGCGCCCATAGTTATTGTAAACAAAACGAACTGCTTTCTTTTGTATGTTTTCAATTTTATTAATGTTTGTTTTTGTAAATGGATCCCAAATTATTGCCGCATAATCTAATATTGGAAGGACAACTGATTTTTGAGCTTGAAGCCGGACTCTGGGTGGGGAGAGTTTTAGTGCTTGCCTAAGAAAAAAAAGTTTACGGTTAGCATTGCTTATTACGTGGTCAATGTGTTTAGTCCAGTCAAGGTCGTTAGTAATCCATAATCCTAGATATTTGTACTGTGCAACTTCCGAGAGGATTGCAGCAAAAGAATATTGGAATATCAGGGGATTTTTCTTGCGAGTTATTCTCATGTAAACGGTTTTTTGAAAATTTATTGGCATCTGCCAGGCATCACACCATTCGATAATCTTTTGGAAGGCCTCGTTCAGTGTTTTTTGATCGGATATAGTTTTAATTTCCCAGTAGGAGCACGCAGCATCCGTGTATAATTTAATATGAACTGGAATGTCTTTTACGATGTAATTTATATAAATGATGAAGAGAAGTGGCCCAAGCACAGAACCCTGAGGGACGCCAGAATCAACAGAGACTGAGATGAATGATTACGAAAAGTGACATATTGTTGACGGTTATTCAAATATGTTGAAATCCAATTAGTAATCTTGTCATTTTTTATTATGCTACTAATTTTGGAAAGCAGCTTTTTGTGAGAAACTTTATCAAATGCTTTTGCAAAATCTATATAAATGGCATCTGTTTGGTTTCCGTTATTAATAGAGTTAGCAAAGTCATGTACAGTTTGGACTAATTGAGTGCAAGTAGAATAACCTTTCTGGAATCCGTGCTGAAGATTTGTAATAAAATCATGTTTTACAAGAAAATCAGAGATGTGGGTATGTATTATGTGCTCCATAATTTTGCAAGTTGCCGATGTTAGTGAGATTGGCCTGTAATTATTGATGTACTGTTTCTTACCGTTTTTATGAACTGGTTGAACTCTGGCCGTCCTCCAGTCGTTCGGAACCTGTCCTTCGTTTAGAGATCTTGAAAATAATATAGACAAGTACTTGGCGACCCACTCTGCATACCTAGTTAGGAATGCATTTGGTATTTTATCGGGTCCGGGGGACTTCTTGGTATCTAGATTCAAAAGCATTTTAATCATACCTCGCTCGCTGATGACAAGATCAGGCATCAGAGGTAAACATCTTTTGAAAGCAGGCAGTCTGCCATTATTATTAGTGAAAACAGATTTGAAGTATCCGTCAAGAGCAGATGATATTTCTTTTTCGTCATGGGTTAGTGTCTTTCACTTCAATTGCATGACAATCTCTGGATACCGGAGAGATTGTGCGCCAGAATTTCTCTGAAGTTGAAATGAAGTTAGGCAACAAGTTGCCAAAATATTTTTCCTTATCAAGTGCTATTTGACTTTAATTGGAACGGTAAGAACGAAAATTTTTTCTTGCAGACACCTAGGACGGCCAACTGCTTGCGTTTTCTTTTTCAATCGTTTTAATTTTCTGTGCATTTGTATTGAAGTACGAGAAATCCACGGATTCTCACGTTTTACCTTTTCAATAATGGTTGGCACAAAACGGTCAATACACATCAATACGAGATCCTTGAATGAAATCCACAAATCGTCTGTCTACATTTGCTGTTGACATTGAAAAACTATCGAAATGAAAGGATAAGACATCGATTATTGATGTCATCTGCACGTGATAAATTAGGAAAACAAGAGTGCTAACAATTTTTGTCGATAGCAGAATCACATAAGGTAAGGATTCCCGTGACAATTTCGCATTTTGATTTATTACTAATAGATCCGCTCACGAAGAAAAGGTCTAGTATAGATTTAGAACTGTCTTGTATCCTAGTGTACTCGCCAACAACTTGAGATAAATCAAATGCAAATGCTATATCCAACGTAGCATTGCCTGTTTTGTCGTTATGGTTTACGAGGGACATTGCGGACCAGTCAATATTAGGCAGGTTGAAATCGGCAGCAAGAATTATCCGATCACCAGGTTTTATATATGTGTTCATGTAAGCTTTTAAATCATCGAAAACTATTGCCCGTCCCACAAACTCGCCGGGCCTTTAAATAAAGTTATTTGACTGACTGACTGACTGACTGGGACGAGGAAGGGGGCCGGTACATCATGCCTATGATGTACCTGATTCGACCACAATAAGCTTTACTAAAAATGCACTCGACATTTGACACACCAGGCATCTTGAAAACTCGTAATGATTTTTGTAGATAATACAGACGCCACCACCTCTACCAATGCGGTCTTTCCGCAGTGCATTGTACCCAGAAGGCACGAATTCACTGTTAAAAATTTCATCATGTAACTAAGTTTCAGTCAGTACAGCGATGTCAGAATTGTTAGAAAGAAGAAGCCCCTCAAGCTTGGTTGCCTCATTAATTACACTTCTGTAGTTAACGTTCAGGACTATCAAGGACGTAGTCTCATGTTCTTTCTGTCACTTATTTTTTCTTTTGGTCAATCTGATACGCTCTTTTCTCTGTATCCCAGGCATACAGAACACCATCTATGCTAATTTTATCGAAGACCAGCTTTACTTTAGCGCCGTTTGCTTTTTCTTCCGCTGCACTGTCCCACAAAAGTTTACGCACCTCACGAACGCGCTTAGAAAAGTCTTCGGATAAAGACGACGAGTGTTTTAGTTTTTGCAATGCATGTAAAATGGACGTCTTTTACCGATAGTCAAGAAATTTTATAATAACCGGCCTAGATTTCCCATTAGATTTACGGCCAAGCCTATGAAGTCTTTCAATACCTGTAGGAGTTATACCTATCTTCTTTGTTATTAAGTCCTCTTTTATCTTCTTCAAACGTCTCCTTTCCCGACTCTCCTAAACCATAAACAATAAGGTTATTGCGACGGCTTTGGTTTTCTAATTCATCCACCTTATTTGTGAGAAATGATAATTGACTGTCAAACTCTGTAATTGTTTTTTTATTTCACTCACTCGTTCCGGCAGTGAGCCCGAACTGGATAACTGTTGTTCAATATAATCTATTCTATGGCTTAGTGTCGATATTTGCTCTTTGATTTCATTCTGTGTAACGACAATTCCTTCAATAGTTCCTTGGACCTTCTTTTGGCCGTCTGGTAGCTCTGATAGCAGCTCCTTTTCAGAAGGGCTTGTCTCAATGTCGCCCGAAAGAAGTAGGTTAGTAGGCAGTAACGCAATGTTTCTCAAAATACATTTGATACACTGTGGGCAGGGCAGCAGCAACAGAAATCGGTCATCGCTTCGGTAACAGTACATAGGAACGTTTTTACTAACCTGTAGAGCAAAGCAGAAGTGGTTGCTGAACATGTTGCCGATACTGCTGCTGGCCTGTCCACTGACGAAAGCGATGTTGCACGGTCTTTTAAAGGAGCTCCACGTGATGTGACGTCACAGTTGTCGCGAAAGAGCAATACGTTGTGAAGCACTTTAATCACCGGGCATCTGGCACGTGTCTGCATTGAACACATTCACGTCGATTGTCGTTGATGATTCCCGCGATGCATAGGCTCGTAGGTCTGGTCCACGCACGTAGCCGCTGAGTCGCAGCCATGCAGTGGAAGCTCAGAAGGCCCGCAAAAACCTGTAGAGCAAAGCAGAAGTGGTTGCTGAACATGTTGCCGATAACTGCTGCTGGCCTGTCCACTGACGAAAGGCGATGTTGCACGGTCTTTTAAAGGAGCTCCACGTGATGTGACGTCACAGTTGTCGCGAAAGAGCAATACGTTGTGAGGCACTTTAATCACTGGGCATCTGGCACGTGTTCATTGAACACATTCACGTCGATTGTCGTTGATGATTCCCGCGATGCATAGGCTCGTAGGTCTGGTCCACGCACGTAGCCGCTGATTCGCAGCCATGCAGTGGAAGCTCAGAAGGCCCGCAAAAACCTGTAGAGCAAAGCAGAAGTGGTTGCTGAACATGTTGCCGATAACTGCTGCTGGCCTCTCCACTGACGAAAGGCGATGTTGCACGGTCTTTTAAAGGAGCTCCACGTGATGTGACGTCACAGTTGTCGCGAAAGAGCAATACGTTGTGAGGCACTTTAATCACCGGGCATCTGGCACGTGTCTGCATTGAACACATTCACGTCGATTGTCGTTGATGATTCCCGCGATGCATAGGCTCGTAGGTCTGGTCCACGCACGATGCCGCTGAGTTGCAGCCATGCAGTGGAAGCTCAGAAGGCCCGCAAAAACCTGTAGAGCAAAGCAGAAGTGGTTGCTGAACATGTTGCCGATAACTGCTGCTGGCCTGTCCACTGACGAAAGGCGATGTTGCACGGTCTTTTAAAGGAGCTCCACGTGATGTGACGTCACAGTTGTCGCGAAAGAGCAATACGTTGTGAGGCACTTTAATCACCGGGCATCTGGCACGTGTCTGCATTGAACACATTCACGTCGATTGTCGTTGATGATTCCCGCGATGCATAGGCTCGTAGGTCTGGTCCACGCACGTAGCCGCTGATTCGCAGCCATGCAGTGGAAGCTCAGAAGGCCCGCAAAAACCTGTAGAGCAAAGCAGAAGTGGTTGCTGAACATGTTGCCGATACTGCTGCTGGCCTGTCCACTGACGAAAGGCGATGTTGCACGGTCTTTTAAAGGAGCTCCACGTGATGTGACGTCACAGTTGTCGCGAAAGAGCAATACGTTGTGAGGCACTTTAATCACCGGGCATCTGGCACGTGTCTGCATTGAACACATTCACGTCGATTGTCGTTGATGATTCCCGCGATGCATAGGCTCGTAGGTCTGGTCCACGCACGTAGCCGCTGAGTCGCAGCCATGCAGTGGAAGCTCAGAAGGCCCGCAAAAACCTGTAGAGCAAAGCAGAAGTGGTTGCTGAACATGTTGCCGATAACTGCTGCTGGCCTGTCCACTGACGAAAGGCGATGTTGCACGGTCTTTTAAAGGAGCTCCACGTGATGTGACGTCACAGTTGTCGCGAAAGAGCAATACGTTGTGAGGCACTTTAATCACCAGGCATCTGGCACGTGTCTGCATTGAACACATTCACGTCGATTGTCGTTGATGATTCCCGCGATGCATAGGCTCGTAGGTCTGGTCCACGCACGATGCCGCTGAGTTGCAGCCATGCAGTGGAAGCTCAGAAGGCCCGCAAAAACCTGTAGAGCAAAGCAGAAGTGGTTGCTGAACATGTTGCCGATAACTGCTGCTGGCCTGTCCACTGACGAAAGGCGATGTTGCACGGTCTTTTAAAGGAGCTCCACGTGATGTGACGTCACAGTTGTCGCGAAAGAGCAATACGTTGTGAGGCACTTTAATCACCGGGCATCTGGCACGTGTCTGCATTGAACACATTCACGTCGATTGTCGTTGATGATTCCCGCGATGCATAGGCTCGTAGGTCTGGTCCACGCACGTAGCCGCTGAGTCGCAGCCATGCAGTGGAAGCTCAGAAGGCCCGCAAAAACCTGTAGAGCAAAGCAGAAGTGGTTGCTGAACATGTTGCCGATAACTGCTGCGCCCACTGGTCAATCTGATATCTCTCTAGTTCTACTTATCCTATTGCATTTTTTTTTGTTAGAAAAGTAGATGATTAGAGAGTAGCTCAATTTTCAGTTCTTTTATATATGAGATGTTTGTTTTCAAACTGGGACAGAATGGACAATTTTTGCTTATAAATGCCATTTCTGTCCAGTGTTTTGCTGAATCAAAACTGAGTAGGTGAAATCTTATGATGCTTTTTGAAGAATTGGTACAGTAGGAGTGCATAATTTTTCCTAGCCTTTTGGAAAGCACTGGCAGTGTAGATCGGCTGAGGACACCGTGGCACCGCCAGCACCTGAATGATGTTCAGGTGCTGGACCATCTGCTTCATCGATTTCAGTTAGTTGCATTAGTTTTACACAAGAGTTGATTGTCAGGGTTTTATGTGCTATATGGGAATATCCGGTGTTTCTCTGTACCAATTTGGGACAAATTCGTTTTTGTACTGTTGCAAAAATAAAAAAGTGCAGTTGCTTCTACAGAACCTGAATGGCTGGCAAATCCCAGTGGCACATTTTAAAGCATGAATATACATGCACGAAATAGCAAGGGCAGCTAGTCATGCGTGTGACCTTGCGACATGGCCGTTGGTTGTTTTGAACTTGTAAATGAATCTTGTCATGAATGGTCAGAATTTATCTTCAAGTTTCTTTGTTTTACTTTTTTGTGGACATCATGTGCACACGCCTGTGTCACATCGCTCATTTAGTTCAGTCAGATGGTTTTCTTTGTGTATATGTACCATTATTTGCATAAAATCTTGATGTATCTTTGACACTTACCAGCATTATTGTTGATGGTTTAATCTCTGTAGCAGCTTCAAAAGGACACTAAAGGCAAATATTAAGTCAAGCTAAAGGGATAGATTAGTGCTCGAGAATCTCTAAGGCATCAATATTATTGCGAACGGAGCCTTAGTAATTGAGAAATTGATGCAAATGTGGGACACGATTAGAGTACCTGGGGACATTCAAGTACTTGCCTGGTGTTGGGCTGCTGAGCACGAGGTCGCGGGATCGAATCCCGGCCACAGCGGCCGCATTTCGATGGGGGCGAAATGCGAAAACACCCGTGTACTTAGATTTAGGTGCACGTTAAAGAACCCCAGGTGGTCAAAATTTCCGGAGTCCCACACTACGGCGTGCCTCATAATCAGATCGTGGTTTTGGCACGTAAAACCCCATAATTTAAAAAAAGTACTTGCCTGGTAACGAAGGCACTCCTCATTTAAATTCTGTCGCTAGTACTCAACCACTCATTATAAAAATTCATGAGCCATTCCACTCTGAAGGTAGATGACCAGCGAAGCTGTTTAGCGCACGACACAGAATTTTGAACAACATATTTATTGTCCTGATCGGTGGTCGGTGGTCATTGTGACATTAAGTACACACACACATTCGCGTATCACCTCTGTTATTAAATCTATCCGTCACGTAAGATGGACATACCCCCTTAAGCAATGGCTCATACCCCCGTAAACGAGGCCTCCCCATTACGACGACAGAAGTGAAATTCTCTGCTGGAATGATGAGCGGCGATGGAGCCAGCTGTGGAAGATGACGAACGTGTGAGCAGTGGCACGGCGCGAGGGGCACCAACTCTTTCCCCTTGATTGCCTTAACAGGTGCACACGTCATACATTCACAGAGACGCATCGTTTCATTCACAGGAGGCGGCCGTTAAACTGAGCTCCGATGCAAGCGGCGATATGCGTTTGTTGTTGGCTCTTTCACTCTTACTTTTAGGGGAGAATGTTTGCGCCCGGACACCATCCGTATTCTGGCCATAGACAGCTTTGCTGTAAAATTATCATTGTATTGCATTATAAGACGAAAAAAAAAATGCCACTTGGCCAGTTCTATTTAATGTTTTAAAAACCTTTTGACAATGATGGGGGGGTTCGAAAGGTTTCATTTTTTGCTTGACTCTGCACTGCCTGTTCTTCCGTGTTTTAGTAGTTTTGTTTTCAAGTAATGCTGCACTCGGTGCTTAACGTCGGGGGGGGGGCTCGGGCCCCCTCCATTTTTTAAGGAGGGGCTCGGCCCCCCCCTTGGCAGGTCAACTGTAGCACTGCGGCATCCATTCGACAAGCGCTGGGGGTGATTCTTACTCTCCAATTTTTTTATTAATGATTTAATCAAGATTAATGGGATGATGTGGTGGGCAAAGAGAGGAAAACGGGTATTGTCATACTGCATTCCCCGAGGCACTGCACGTGATCGTCACCACTCTTGTTCGACTAAGATTTTTGGCACAGCATACTGTTCCATGAGCCACCTGAGCGTGAAGCTACCTGCTCGTGAATTAGTGAAGGTTCACCTTGGTTTCTTTAGGTTACCAGTAAATTTCCATTCGTGTGTTATGAGTGCTGTGTTATACCGAAGATGCATGCGTATAGTGCACTTTTGTTGGTATGTAGGTGTGAAGCCATAAAATATATTGGGTTGCAGTGCCTGAGGTTGTCAATGAAGCAAGGCAACTAATGTTATGCGTTGCAGCTACTTACTTGCTCTGAGATCACACATGTTTAATCTGTTACTTCCAAGTTATTGTTTACAAAACGCTAATTTCTAAGTGCTTCGTTGAATCAGCTCATTAAATAAATGCCCGAAATACTCAGATTATAATGAAGAGAATAACATGCCGGGCTGAGCGATCATCATCACGAGGAGAAGGCACGAGATCGGCGTTCGAACACCATCTTGTTCTCCCTGCTTACTGTTCCGAGCTACCGCCTGTTTGTTGGACTAGCCCAATAAACCTCTTTACATTTGGTGGATCGTGCTGGGTACGCACATCACCGGCACCCTGGAACTTCGATCCCGCACGTTGCACTCGACCATGCCAGCTGACGCTACCCCACCGCCGCCACCTCTCCCGGCCGCCGTTTGCCCCGGCCCGTTTCGCCAGCGAGACCCCCCGGTATTTTCGGGTACGGAAGACGTCGAGGACTGGCTGTCATCCTACGAAAAAGTTAGTGGACCCAACAAGTGGGATGACGCTGCTAAGTTGAGTACCGCGAACTTTTACCTGGCTGGCGTGGCAAAGCTGTGGTATACGAATCACGAATCTGAATTTGAGAACTGGTCCGTTTTCAGGGAGGCAATATCTGCCGTTTTCGGTCGCCCTGCCGTGCGGAAGTTACGCGCCGAACAACGGCTGCGCACACGGGCACAGGAACCTAATGAAACTTTTACCGCCTATATTGAGGACATAATCGATCTTTGCAGGCGCGTCGATGCCTCAATGAGCGAAAGTGCCAAAATACAGCATATTATGAATGGTGTCAACGACGATGTCTTTCAAATGCTTCTTGCGAAGTCTCCTGGCACTGTGTCTGAAGTGGTAACCCTGTGCCAGAGCTATGACGAATTGAGAAGGCAGAGAGCTCTCACCCGACGTTCGACGGTGGAGACACGGTACGGACGATGGATCGTCCGTACCGTGTCTCCACCGCGGAACGTCAAGTCTCCACCGCGGACGTACAACCAACCACTCGCTGCACTGGACGTCATGCCTGACTAGTCATACCTTCTCGCACAAATGAAAGACTTCGTGCATGAGGAGGTGGCCCGTCAGTTGTCTCTCCTGCCGTTTGCTCAGCCTCAGGAGCTCCCACAGCAGCAGCAACTGCGGCAACCAATCCCGTTGGCTGCTGTGCTTCGACACGTCATTCAGGAACAGATTTCCGAAGCCACGCCGGGGCCCATTCAGCAGCACCCTGTCGCTGCGCCTCTTAGTAAAGCGGCAGCAGCTACAACAGCGCTCGCCGTTCCATGGTGTGTCGTATGCTGCAGCCCCGACTCATCCGTCCGTGACATGGGCTGCTCCCATCACTGCAAATCCCTGGCGAACGCACGACAACCGGCCGATCTGTTTTGCATGCGGCGGCCCTGGTCATATCGCCCGACACTGCTGTCGTCGCGCCCCAGGATACTCAGACGGCCGTTCACCAAACTATATGGATTGTCCCCGCTCTCGTTATGAAAGTCCGGATCCCCAAACAAGCACGTCTTCACATTACTATCCGCAACCCACGTCTCGTCGCTCACCTTCACCCCGTCGCCGCTCCTTGTCACCCATGCGTCGTCGGCCAGGCCCTGAAAATGAGGGAAACTAGCCCCCGCAGTTCAAGAGGCAAGAACTGCGCTGTCGAAATGCTCAGGTCCTCGAACTTTGCCGTCGAATATTGTCGAAGTTTTTGTTGAAGGCACCCATGCGTATGCTCTTGTTGATACTGGTGCTGCCGTTTCTGTTATAGATGCCAAACTTTGCTGCAAGCTTCGAAAAGTGACTACGCCTCTTGAGATGATGTCCTTATGTACAGCGAATGGAGACCCTGTTCGACCTGTGGCCGCCTGCACCGCTCAACTTATCATCGCTAAAGAACACTACATTGTTGAGTTTATCGTTCTTTCATCCTGCTCGCACGACATCATACTTGGCTGGGACTTTCTATCGTGTAATCACGCCGTTATTGATTGTGCCAGATCTGAACTTGAGCTCTCCCCGTTGTGTGACCCGCCCTACAACCACACTCATCAAGCCGCCCACAAACTAGTCGTAGCAGAGGACACAGAAATTCCGCCGACATCAGTTGTTTTGCTCCTAGTGTTCTGCAACAGCATAAGTGACGAAGCTGTTTTCTTTGAACCATCACGCCTCCTTCTAAGTCGGAAGCCACTTCTTTTGCCTTATTCGGCCCTGTCTATTTCGGATGGAACAAGTGCTCTCTGCCTCACAAATCCTCTTCCGTATCCGATCTAACTGCTTAAAGGTGAATCCCTTGGATGCGTGCAACCCATTGATATCGGCCAAATTTTTTCCGTGCTGCAAGATTCCGCTCGACGCGACCTCGACGCCGTCAGTGCGCTTAACCCTTCTGATGTACCAGCTGCCGACCTATTCAATTCGTCGATCGCAGATGGATTGTCGCCATTTGAACGCTCTGCTCTTCTCCAGCTGCTCTACCAGTTCCGCGAGTCTTTCGATGTTGCCCAACGTGCCCTTGGCCGAACTTCTACCATTGTTCACTACATCGACAGCGGCTCCAACTCGCTAGTGCGACAACGTCCGTACCGTGTCTCCACCGCGGAACGTCAAGTTATTACCGACCAGGTTGACAATATGCTTAAACACGACGTTATTCGTCCCTCACAAAGTCCGTGGGCATCCTCTGTGGTTCTCGTTAAAAAAAAGATGGCTCGATTCGCTTCTGCGTGGATTACCGGCGCCTAAACAAGGTCACTCGGAAAGACGTGTACCCTTTATCCAGAATTGACGATGCCCTTGATTACTTACAAGGTGCTGAGTTTTTTTCGTTAGATTTGCGTTCCGGGTATTGGCAGGTGCCTTTAGCAGAGGCTGACTGTTCAAAGACAGCCTTCGTCACGCCTGACGGTCTATATGAATTTAATGTCATGCCCTTCGGCCTCTGCAATGCGCCTGCCACCTTCGAGCGCATGATGGACTTGGTTGTGCGGGGTTTGAAGTGGCACATATGTCTCTGCTACCTCGACGACATTGTTGTCTGCGCCAGATTTCACAACCCATCTCGAATGCCTCAACCATGTCCTGACTTGTCTGAAGAACGCTCAGCTCCAACTCAATCTCAAGAAGTGCCGTTTTGCTGCGCGAAAACTTACAATTCTTGGTCACGTCGTATCCGGACACGGCTAAACTACGTGCCGTCACCGACTTTCCCAAACCGACGACTCTTAAGCAGTTAAGAAGCTTCGTAGGGTTATGCTCCTACTTTCGCCGGTTTGTGCGCAACTTCGCCTCTATAAATTGCGCCTTTGACCGAACTTTTAAGCAGCGCCACCAGTCTCTCGTCGTGGTTTTCTGAGTGTGACCAAGCCTTCTCCACCCTCCGCCGTCTCCTGACGTCACCACCTATACTGTGCCACTACGATCCTAAGGCTGCAACTGAGGTTCACACAGACGCCAGCGGTATCGGCCTGGATGCTGTTCTCGCACAACGAAAGCCTGGGTTCGCAGAGGATGTCGTCGCATACGCCAGCAGAACGCTCACCAAGGCTGAGTCAAACTATAGCGCCACCGGGAAAGAATGCTTGGCAATAGTCTGGGCGCTTGTCAAGTTCCGCCCATACTTACATGGCCGCGCGTTTGATGTAGTTACGGATCATCGTGCATTATGTTGGTTGTCTTTGCTGAAGGATCCGTCAGGTCGCTTTGCCCGCTGGGCTCTTCGACTTCAAGAGTTTGATATCCATGTTATGTATCGTTTCGGACGCAAGCATGCCGATGCTGATGCACTGTTGCGGTCACCTCTATCCACCGAAACTGTGACCATATCCACTATAGACCACCCACTGTCAGCTCTTGACGTTGCCACCGTGTCCTCTGCACAGCGCCACGATCCATGGATCGCTTCACTTGTTGACGTTTTATCCGACGCACCCACTCTTTCGCCCACTCGAACACTGCGACGCCAAGCTTCGCACTTCAGCATTCGTGATGGTACCGGCAGAACTACTCGCCAGGTGGTAGGAAGTGGCTCCTAGTGATCCCCGGAACGCTGCGCTCTACAATCTGCGCGTCCTTTCACTCCGACCCTCAGTGCGCTCACGGCGGTGTCTTCAAGACTTATGAACGCTTACGCAAAAGGTACTACTGGCGCGGAATGTTTCGCTTTGTCCGCAAGTTCATTCGCGGCTGCCACGAGTGTCAGCGACGAAAAAAACTACCGCATCCTGTCGCAGGCTCATTACAGCCCCTTCCATGCCCAGACGGCCCATTCGACCGCGTTGGAATTGACCTATATGGACCTTTACCTTTGACCACAGCGGGAAACCGATGGGCTATCGTTACTGTCGACCACCTTACACGATACGCCGAAACCGCTGCTCTTCCCATGGCGACAGCACAGGACGTCGCCTCTTTCATCCTCAATCGTTTTGTGCTGCGACACGGTCCTCCTCCTGAACTCCTCAGTGACCGGTGTTTCAAGACTTACGAACGCTTAAGCAAAAGGTACTACTGGCGCGGAATGTTTCGCTTTGTCCGCAAGTTCATTTGTGGCTGCCATGAGTGTCAGCGACGAAAACAACTACCGCATCCTGTCGCAGGCTCATTACAGCCCCTTCCATGCCCAGACGGCCCATTCGACCGCGTTGGAATTGACCTATATGGACCTTTACCTTTGACCACAGCGGGAAACCGATGGGCTATCGTTGCTGTCGACCACCTTACATGATACGCCGAAACCGCTGCTCTTCCCACGGCGACAGCACAGGACGTCGCCTCTTTCATCCTCAATCGTTTTGTGCTGCGACACGGTCCTCCTCCTGAACTCCTCAGTGACCGTGGCCGCGTATTTCTCTTTGATGTAATTCAAGCACTTCTCCACCAGTGCAATATTGTACATCGGACGTGTACTGCCTACCGCCCTCAGATGGACGGTCTGACTGAGCGGTTTAATCGGACACTGGGCGACATGCTTGCGACATGTGTTGCATCTGATCAAACAAACTGGGACCTGGTTCTTCCATTTGCGACATACGCGTATAACAGTGCTACGCAAGTCACAACCGGGTTTTCCCCCTTCTTCCTTCTGTATGGTCGCCAGCCATCGAACACTATCGACACGTTGCTGCCATACGCACCAGATGCCTCGGAGTGCACGCCCGTGTCGGAAGCCGCCCATTACGCTGAAGATTCCCGACAACTAGCCAAGCGCTTTACTATGACCGACCAACAACACCAGAAAAACGCCCGTGATGATGACCACCCTCCTGTCGCAACATTCGCTCCTGGAGCACTTGTCTGGCTTCATGTACCACCCTGCGCTCCTGGCTTGTCATCCAAACTGCTTTCCAATTATCATGGTTCCTACCACGTCGTCGAGCGTACCTCCCCCGTAAACTACGTTATTGAACCTCTTACGCCACCCGGCGACCGTCGTCGACGTGGACGTGATGTTGTTCACGTAGACCGCCTCAAGCCGTACTTCTACCCTCTTGTCCCTACCTGTTAGATCGCCAGGATGGCTCCACCTTTCTCGACGGGGGCAATTATAATGAAAAGAATGGCATCCCGGGCTGGAGTGATCATCATCACGAGGAGAAGGCACGAGATCGTCGTTCGAACACCACCATCTTGTTCTCCCTGCATACTGTTCTGAGCTACCGCCTGTTTGTTGGACTCGCCCAATAAACCTCTTTACAAGAATATTATATTTATTTGCAGAACACCCATAACAGTTTGTGTAAATTTAGATAAAGTTGGCTTCACTACACCTACTTGCCTTTTTTGGCGCCAAATAAGTAAATTTTGTGGCCATTGAAAGTTGTGACGTAACCAGCTGTCACGTAGAATCACATTTTGTCATGTAGGAAGACCCTAGTACGGCACACACGAAAGATAACTTTACTAACGTTTCGGCTAGTAGGCCTGCCTTCATCAGAATAATCACTCGGACCACCATGTATATATATAGGTAAAAAAATAACGGCGCGTAGTAAAATATACCAGAGTGTTACTGACGTTTCGGTTGAGAACCGGCCTCGGTCGGAGTGAATGCCGGTCCCCAGCCGAAACGTCGGTAAAATCCTGGTATTCTTCATACGTGCTTTTACTGTTGGACCTGTTTTACCGCCGGGTCCTGCAACAATATATATATATGTGTGTGTGCGCGTGTGTGAGAGGGAGAGCGCTATACTGGTCGCCGCCCTATGAGGGCCCCCCTCCACTGAAGGGAGACTTTAAGCCCTGGCTGCACTGGTTTTTCTGGTTTGCGAGACTCGCACAAACTGCAAGTTGCAGAGGATTTCTCTTCCATGTGATGTCGCAGGATGCCCGAACGGTCCACACCACTTTACCAAAAGCAGCTGCAGTGGCGAATTCACCGTTCTGTCTTGTCTCGGTTTCTTCATGGCCGCACGTTTGTGCTGTGTGTGAAAAACCATACTGCCATATGTTGGGCACTGTTTTACTCACCAATGGCAGCAAAGAGCGGTGATGGCGTATGCAATGTCACCACTCCCCAGTTGGGAGATCTGAATTGCGATAAACTTGTTCCGACCCTTCAGATGCAATTTTCTTGTATAAGACTTTTCTTGGAACGAAACAAGCGCTTTGAGGTTTCTGGAATGGTATTGAAGCAGTCCATGTCGGCTTAGTATTTGCCTTTAGTGTTTAAGTTTTTTATACAACGCAAGGACTTTGGGATCAGCTCCCTTTACTAATCTTCTGCATAGTCTGGTGTTTGCTTGTGCCTTAGTGCATGATAACACGGAGGATGAAACATGCTGTAATTTTCTGTTTTAGCATGCAGATGCCCTAAGAGAACCAAAAAAAAAAAATGGCGAAACTCTGATGTAATCAGTAGAGAGTGTTGTAATCGGTACAGGTGACGACCAATGCGGAGCTCTGTTGTCTCTTATGGATATTCCGCACCTCCACCAATTTGTTACTGTGAAGTCGCAAAAATATATGTGCAATAGAAGAAAAATAATTCACTCACGAAAATGAAAGCACAGTAACAAAATATACAGAAGGAGGTCCCAAAGCTCAAGGCTGTAAGGGGAGCTCCTGTTCTGATTAAAAAGAACAAAACAAATTAGGTTGGAGCAAATGAAGCAAAGGTGTAAAGTTGCCAACAAATAATTACACATGACAGCAAAAGATTTGAAACATTATATAATAGTATACAGAATTACCTTTTGAACAAATAAAGAGAGCAAATCAGATTAATGTAAATGCAGCAAAGAGGTAGAATTGTTAACATGTACTAATGCAAGAAAACAAGTAAACTGAAAGATGGTATAAAGCTGTACAGAATTTCATCTAGTACTAAATTAAAAACAAAACAAATCAGGTTAAGTAAAATGTAGCCAAGAGGCAGAGTTGTAACAAGTATTAATACAAGAAAAGTGGACTGAGATATGGTGAAATGTTATACAGACATAATGTTCTACACCTAAGTAAAGCAAACAGAGCATGCTAATTACATCATAACAAGTGAAGTAAATATGAGAATAAATGTTTTTTAAAGCTGCCTATACTAGGAGACAGCTTTATATCAGTTGGAATACAGTTCCAGAAGGACATCACAGAAGGACTGTGAACACAGAAGTGAATTTACCATAATTAGTTCTAATTTTAGGCAATAAGAAGGTAGCTAATGCAAATGGAGTTTTATTATGATTAGAAAGTTGTGCACTGTTAAAAATATTTGGGAAATGCTTGAGTGAAGGGAATTGTAGACAAGGATTGCCATGTTTAATTGAAATAGTTCATGAATTGTGAGAATGCGATCCTCTTGCAAAAGAGCTGATACACTACATTGGGGTCACTGAAAAGTAATAATGTGGAAGGGCTGGTGCTGAGTAATGTCTGCTGTCGGGCTATGGTACCTGACTAGAAATCGTTTAGGCACGAAAAGTCAGAGACGGACGACAGAGTAAAAGGCACGGACTGGAGTGCGCCAGTCTGTGTCTTATTTTTTGCACTTAAAACCATTTCTAGCTGGTGCTGAACGTATTGTAGCAAGATGAGAGCTATATGTGCTGCCCCAAGACGCAATGCAGTAGGTGAAGTCACTGTGAATGAACGCACGATAAAGAGAAAGCAAGGTTTGCAGACTAAAGTATGAATGATCTGGATGCCATATCCAATTTTTTGTTTTAGATGTGAAATATGGGCAATGTACTTTGAGTCAAGGACAACCCCCAAAAATCCACAATGATTAGAAGCTTTGATAGAATAATTATCGGTAGTTATAGTCGGAGCATTTATGACCTTCTTTTGAGAGGGGTGAGATAGCATGAAGGCTGTTTTACTAGGGTTAATTTCTAAAGAGTTTGCGACGACACCAGCGAGTAATATTTTCCAGATCAGTATTGAGCTTAGAAGTTCGGCTATTAATATAGGTGTCAGCAGTTAGAATAAGGTTCACAATGCGAAAGATGGGCAATTAGGTCGTTAATGTAGATAGTGAAGAGTAATGGGCCCAATATTGACCCCTGAGGAACTCCCCTATCAATTAATTTGAAGTTAGAAAGCTGATTAGAAATGCTAACAGCCTGTCGTGTGTTGGTGAAATAACCGTAAACAAAAGCCAGCGCTGGTCCTACTACTCCGATGGTGTTTAATTTAGCAAGTAAAATATTATGAAGAATTGAATTAAACGCTTTTGTGAGGTCATTGAACACTGCTTCAGCATATTTACCTTCATCAGTGTAGTGCTTAATTCGATCTGTGAATGAAAGAGGTGCAAGATTAGTAGAGTAACCTGTGCGAAAGCCAAACTGCGGGGTGCAAAGAATGTCAAGTTTTGTTAAATAGTTTTAATTAGTTTTAAATAGCTTTTCAAAACATTTCTCTAATTTTGCTGAACACGGATAGTATAGCACAGGGCAATAGTTACATATCAACCCCATATCGCCTTTTTTAAATACAGAAATGATTTTAGCTGTCTTATATTTAGATGGAAATACACCATGTTTAAATAAAAGGTTAATTACATATGAAAATACATACCGTACCTACATACAGCAACGTATTTTAGGTGTACTGGTTGAACTTCATCAAGATGCGCACTTGTTGGCTTTAATTGTATGACGTATATTTCATCCGGAATGGTAGGATATAAAGAAAATGATTGTGGTTGTCTCTGGGGTGTTGTTATTAGCCCCGAGAACGAACAAAAGCCGCTAGTATGACGTCATGGCAAGCATTTGCACCTGTCGTCTGCTACAGTTCGGGCTGCGTCTGGGCGCCTTCTGCAATGTTTCCGTTTGTTCGCCCTCGTTTCCTATGCTGGTGCACATATGACAGTCCTCTCAAATCTATTTTGATAATGTCTCCATTAGTCAAAATTTATTGGAAAAGCTTATTTTCTAGACAATATATTTCTCAAAGGCACCGGTACAGAGCCGACCAACGGAGGTCAGTTCAGAGCGGTGTGGGTTTTTCATGCGCAGTTCTACACTCTGCAGCGGTAGCTCACGTGGATAATAAAAGCATAAAGGCAAAAACTTACGATAGAACAATCTAGTTAAGCGACCATACTTGCCATGGTGTAACAATCATGTACTGAACGCTGGCCATATATGCCTTTACAATATTTACCTTGATTTTAAGCCGCTAAATCTTGTTTGCTCATGACGAGCTGTTCATTGGCAAAATACCAAATTTTTGCATTTATTCACACTAACGTTCGGCAGTAACACGAGGACCAAACAACACATGAGTACAGTATAGACCACTTATAACCTAACCGTTTATAGTGCAGAACTGGCTACAACGCAGTCTTTTCCGACTCCCGTTTACCCTCCCATAGAACTCTATGTATACGCATACCGGTTATAATGCGGCTTCCGCGGGAAAATCACGCCGGCAAGAGCGGCAGCGAGCACGCTTCTCAACAAGGTGCGTGCTCCCGGCTGGCGTATGCATTATTCAATGCAATCAAACTCTCGTTAATTCGGACTACTTTCGGAGCTCGGTGAACGAGGAGCGCCGCAAATGTGCGACGCAATAGAGCAAGAACGGCGCTAGCGTCCAACCGAAATGAAGCGGTGGAGTCTGCATCGCCACAGCCATCAGTTGAAGTCTTACGGGAAGTGACAGCAACGCTGAAGGCTTCTAGCCTATTTGTGTCTTTAAAGCCTGTATTCTAGCGTTTACCGCTGCGCATAACACCGCGTTGGCCGCAGGCTTTTGTAACTGCGTAGTCATCATCCACGATCGCGTCGATAGCGGCCGCGGTTTTCTCTGCAGCGGTTGCGGCGAACAGTAGTTTCGTTTTTACTCGGTACGCGCGTCGGTCGCGTGCCTAAAAAACTGCGTAGTCGCCATCGATGATCGCATAGATAGCGACCGCGGCTTCGACTGCAGTTGTTGCAGCGAATGGTAGTTAATTCGTCCAGACTCGGATGCGTGCGTCGGGCGCGTGCCTTCAGCACCGTGCTCAAAGTCGCCGTTCATAATCGCGTCGATAGCGGTCACGGTTTTTTCCGCAGTGGTTGCGGCAAACAGTTGTTTCGCTTTGACTCTGTGCAAAGCTGTCAAACTTGAAGAGCACCGGCTACATCGCGATTATGTTTTCGCCAGCTCACTGGCGAAAACGTAATCGCGATATGCGCGCGATAGTACAAAGCGTGTCTACATGCCTGGTCTACATGTTTTGCATACATGCAGGGCTTGAAAATCGTTTTGGTTATAGTGTGGTACCGCTTATAGTGCCGATATTTGCGACTCCGGCGACTTACGTTATAAACGGTCTACACTGTATAGATTCTGCCAATACCGTTTGCTTTTTGAACTGCTTGTCAAAATTAAGCCGTTCTTAACCAGTTAATTATAAGCGGCGGTAACTTTAAGCAAAGCTAATTGAGGCTTCAAGCTGTTTGCCGCACACAAAAAGGCATGGACCAATATTTATTCCGTTTTCAGTGCTACACGCTCTACTAAGTTAAACAATTTAGCGCTGCTTGTTGCTTGGGAAACCATTCGACCATTCTGCTTGGCACAACTTTTTGGGCGAAATATGCCTTTTAGACCATATGGCTGCAGCCAGCAAGAAGCCAAAGTTTCATTCTTTAGTGGTATATGGGACGCAGAAAATATCAGCATTCACCGAAGGAGGTCAAAAATCAATTGAATACACATAAGGCTTGCATGTATAGTGTCTTCTTTATGAGGCGGGGATACGAGGGCTTTTTTGGGCTGATGCAGTGAATAGTTCTCAGTTCGTATAATTAAACACCATTGTGGTTCGAGACATCGTCATGCATATGGTAGTTGCGTGACGAAGCTGCCTCTTCTGAAGCTGCACTCTGGTGCCTGGAGTATGTTATAGCCATTCCAATTGGCACTGCTAATGACTTCTTCATGGTTTCAATTCGACGTTCAGAACGGAAGGGTGTCGCAAACAATGCACGCCTCGTCATAACGTCATAATGATTGTCGGTTGCTTTCATTGCAGGAGGTGTCCACCCTATTACCGATAAAGACTGCTTCAGGCCACTATGAAACATGGCATGCAATGGCTTGGCTCTTGATCTTAACCACGAACCTTTTCTTTCAGATGAATGCCTAACAGACATGAAGCGCAGACGGGTTAACAGCCATGCTTTTTCTGGGTGGCTGTTTCGGAGAAAGATGAAAGTAGTAGCAATTCTTTTTCTTAACACGTGTATGCCTTGTTTTGCGCATTGCTACAGTGTGCACATTTGAGTAGAACAACTTGGCAGAGCTATAAGAAGCCTGATGGCAGTATCCTACTCTAATGCTATAAAGTTGACACCAAATACCAATATTGTTGTTCCGTATAAAACAAAATCTCTGTCATAACTATAATACTAACGGAATGTTAAGTTTGGAGGAAAGCATCGTACAGTCAAAATTTTCCATACTGAGTTTGCAGACATTGTTTTTACGCAATATTTATTAACAGACACGACGTACCTCTGCGTTGCAAAAGCAGTAACCCCTGCAACTTTACGTATAAAGCTTTGATATCCAACCAGCAAATCTTCACAATTCAGGCACTTTCGAAAAAGACACTACTTTAGGCGTGACAGTAGAAAGCAGCCAAAACATCCTTCAGGAAGTACGGCCATACACCGAGCATGCACGAAGCGAACGAGCGAGCGGCGTCCTGGCCGTGATGTCACTCGGGTAGAGGGCGCCACTCTAACTTCTCGCTGCTAATAGGGCTGCTAGGAAGGGGTTTATTATTAAAGGAAAAGAAATTATTAAATTTATTTGCAATGTCTGATGGATTTCGGTACGTACCACTAGAGCGTAAAATCTCACTTATTGGCATGTCTATTGAGTTTCTGTAGTTTACGAGCTTCCACTGTTGAGTGATACCTCCAGCTTCATTAATTTTAATTTCATAGCACCTCCTTTCAGCATGTTTCAGCAATTTGTTTAGGACATTTTTGTAGCAGGAATATTGCTTCTGTAGTTTGAAGTTAAATGGGCAACGTTTAGTTTTTCTTGTACATGCACACTAGCAAACCGTGTGTGAGCCACGGGGCTGTGGATACTTCTTGTTACATTTAACAAAAGTGGTTGCATCATGGACACATTGCGGTGTTACAGATGAAAAGCTTATAAAAGCTAGCTTTGCATTTGATTCCGATTTTTGTCGTCGACCAGTCAAAAGAAAAGATGGAGTCTGAGTTTAACTTTCTTTAAACAGGGACTTTTGGAAAGAACGCTCAGCGCGTGGTGAGGCATATGACAAGCAAAAAAAGAAGAGATAGTTGTTTGTAATGTTGAGTGGTATTATGACACACTCATCGCATGATATGTAGTTAGATAAAATATGATCAATAAGCATACTTGAGCCGCCTGCGATACATTCGTCGGCAATGTAAGCAGCTGCTCATAACCAAAGCCTGCAAAACAATAGTATGCAAAGTAAAGTATTCAAAGTATTCAACCGTGTTACGATTGGATTATATTGGAATATTTACAAGAGAGACAACGATAAATAAACAATATGGCTGTCGAGACCGATTCCACCTCTAGGCGTCAAATCGTTATATTCTGACTGGCGCTACTCTTAGTATCATATTATTTAGTCAAGGCCGTCTTTATTTGCTGTGCTACTTTTTCACTGTGGCAAATGCAATCACCAAGTGTAACCTGGCTGCGTCTTGCGTGCCGAGAGTGTTTGGCATAAAGTTAACACACTGATAACAATATTCGGAGAAGGGATCTTTAACTCATTCAGGTTGGCAAAAAAGGCTCCGATTGTTTACTTCTGTAAAAACCAGGTCTTGTTGCATGCATTAAAATAAACAGTCCAAGCAAAATAAGATGGGTGTGGTACGCATACTAAAATGTATCTACAAGGCCCTAATATCTCTAATGCCCAGATCTGTCCCCTTGTCCGCTGCCATGACTGCTTCCGGTATGGTGCCACTCCTTACGACCTTAACGAGGTTTCCTCGCAGCTTTAGTACATCATGAACTGCTCTCCCGCTCCAACCTTGACCCCTGCATGTGCTTCTTTGCGAAACCTGGCCATGTCACCAGCTACTGTGTTCTTCTCTATTGAGCATAGCTAGGCCTGATCTCCTGGCTGACATCCAAGTCGCTGTGCTGTGCATCTGCTTCCCTGGCAACCACCCCACCGTGTTGTTCTCGTGTCTTGTTTTGTTGCTAGTATTTTCTGCAGCCAGTGCGCCATCTTTCCTTTTTAAACTGTGTCTTCTCCGGACACTGCACCCAATCTCTAATTTGTCTTTCCGGCCACTGGGAGCCACCACGTTCAGGCAGATGGTTAATGCAAGTGTTTAGCCAACTGATATTTCGAAACCGACACGGAAGTCGGAAATGAACTTGCTAATGTCGCTGCTTAATTCTAGTAACAAAAAAAAAGCATAAACTTATGCGTTCTCTTTTTTTACAGTGAAGCTGTTTAAGCCAGCCGTAATTTGTGGTGTGTACAGCCGTAATTGTGGTGTGAACATGCATTTATGCAAACCATATGATTGCGTTCGAACGTCGTCGTCTTCGTCCACAGCTGGCGCATTCGTATGCTCATGCTCTGCGAGGTGAAGAGGTTTTGCGCACTATGAGAGCGAGAGAGAGAGAGACGCATTCTCGGAGCAGGTCTCCTGGAACGCATTGTTGGCATTAGAATGCGGTGTCGGTGTTGCAAGCTGCACTATGCAACGCGCAGTGACAGCCGTAAGTCCGAGACGTGCGAAAAGAAATGATCATCATCATGAGTAATAAGATGAAAAGCTTGCGTGCACTTCCGGAAAATGCTAGGTTACGATCGGCCAACTTCGCTGTTTCAAGCGTTGCGCGGCCGAGTGCAAGGTTGTTTTTTCTGCACTGACCACGTCAATGTTGCACCTCACTTCCGCTGTAATTTCTTTTTTTTTCTATATTTCTACAATGTACAGCACCATTTGTGACTGAAAAACACAACTAGACACGATAATGATCGTGATATCTACGAGATGTGTGGACATGATGTTCTAGGGGACGTGACAAGCAATGAACGATGTGTGGGTTTCTTCTATTCCAATGAAAAGGAGCTAGCTAAACTAGTGTGTGCCCTTGCATATGAAGCCACACTGGTAATAACCTTGTTCCATGTAGTGTGCCATTTTCTAACAGTGCAGCTTTCAATGTCTTCTCCACAGCTTGGTATGCAGCAGCCAACAACACCTGTTTAACACAGTCCATTAGAAAGATCTCACTAGCAGAATTTAATTTGGGGAGTGCCTTTATTTTTACCTTGAACTGCACAAATTTCTTGGCACTTTTCGCTCGGCTCTCGCACGTGTCAGTGGCTTTGGTGCTGCTGAGCTGAAGGGTTCATTTTCATGGAGGCAAATTGCAAACATGGTCATGTACTCTGATTTCGGTGCAGGTTGGAGAACTCTGCGGGGTTCCCCACTATGACATGCCTTGTAATCACTTTGTGGTTTTGGCACGTAAGAACAATTTTTTTTTTTCGTTAGCTCTTTGTGGAAAGCTGCTGTAAACACCATTAAACAGTGGAAAGGAGCACTGGCATGAAAATATAGTGTCCCGCTGCTGTTGCTGTTTAGGTGCGCTCTCGACTTGACGACTTGACAGTACATATCCTCAATTCTTTCTGAGCCCCACAAGTGATTGTGTAAGATCCGTTGAAAAGACTCATGTAGTGCAGCGCAGCTTCAAGAGGATGTCACGTGGTTACACCCTTTGAGGGTAGTATTTATTGCAAACATGTTTTGTCTCAAACACTTTACATGCACCCAACAGTATACACAGAGTAAGAGGTTGAGAAAAATGTCTACAGAATGTTATGGCTAACAATAAGTTGTACAGACAGAAGTACACACATGTCGAAAAATGTTTTCGATATTTCTTCAGACTATGGTACCTTCGGGCACTCTTGAGGTCTCGGCACTTGTGGCACTGGCGCTGCATGCCTTGGGCAAATGGGAAGCTACCTGAAACATGATAGCGGTGGCCATAATATACGATAGCATCACGACGTGCATGCAACCGTGTAGCATCCAGATGCCAAGAGTTGTGCATCTCGGGGAGTGGAAACACAATTTCACATGAGTCGGTGCGACTCCATAGAGATGGCAGCACCTCTTAACAACCAGTGGTGTCGAATACATGTGAAATATCAAACAAAAAATCACCCCCTGTCGAGAAAATGGGGGTAAGTGAAGCTTGTCGTGTGTGTACCTGGCCTACTACTTTTCCTTCCCTTTCCTACTACTTGTACTTCCCTTCTACTTTTCCTTCCCTTTCGTGCAACTTTTTCTTCTGTTGCGTTGTATGATTCTCTGCTCGTCACTGTTGTTGCTTGCGTTCGATGTCTTGAGTTTGCTCGGCGGCGTGGTTAGCAGCGTTCGCCTGCCATTGCCACTTGCGATTCATTGAAATTAAATTGCTTCAAAATTAAATATGTCCGTCACACAAGACAATGAATGGCTCACAACCCCGTAAACGTAGCCTCCCCATTACGACGACAGAAGTGAGTGCTGGAATGATGAGCTGCAATGGCGCCAGCTGTGGCAGAAGACGACGACGAACGTGGGAGCAGTGACACGAGCTCGTGCCGAGCATGAACACGAGTGAACCCAAGGGGCGCCAACAAGCCAGTTGCGGAAGAAGACGACACTCGAGCCAGTGCTGATGATGATACCGCGTACGTGTACACTGACCCCGACACAAGTGAGCCTATAAAACTTCGCTTAAAAGACAGCGCCGTACATGTAAAGGTACGTCCGCACTAGCTACAAAAATGTTTGCGACACGCCGTTCGTGGCGAGCAATGCTGTCGCGAGCACCAAGATTGTACAAAAAGAGGCTGCAGCTGCAAAACAAGCACCAATCAGAAGCGAGTTGTGCAGTTGTCGCGCGACCTGTCTCACAAGCAAAGAATCGTGATGCATGGCCTGTGAGATTGAGCAGTGACATGCACGCCGTAAAATCTCGGAGGCTATATGCAGCCAATGAGGCCGTTTTCGTTTTGACTTCCCATACTGTTGTCGAGACGCCGAGAAAGAAGTGGCTTCATTTTGGAAACAGTCCACGTGTATGCCTGTTTGTATGACAAATCTCACGTGAATTTCAAGGACCAAGAGTTGCACGCAGGCGGGGAAGCAGTGTGCCTAGCCCTCAGTGTCCCTGTACGCAAATCAGGCGCACGCAAAACCTTCTTGTCCGTTTCTGGCATGTCGGTGTCGCACAAGTAAATGACAAATTAGTATTATGATGTTCAGTCACCAGGAGCTCCTTGTCCGTATCTGACATGCCTGAGCGTGACCGGCAGTGGTGCAAAGAAATAGACACCTCCAATGAAAAACGAAATCGGCTGAACGCAACGCATGTTTTCACAAGAAGTATCGAATGGAACGAGACAACCCGGGAAGCCTAGCGTCGCTGCCGCGTCCCACAAAACGGCAATATGAACTGGCCCGTGCGCGTCTGCCGTGCCCGACATGTCGCGTGTGTTTTTGTCGCTAGTGCTAACGTGCCTTAAGGCAAAAACCAAGCAAGGCCATACATCTCGAAGGCCGTACAATGACCATGTCGCCGAACGCTGCCAAATTGACCCTTCCAATTGTATGCTTGGAAAGGCAGCCCTGTTCAGTGCTGAATGGATTCACCCTTTAACGACATGCTAATTGTGTGTGTGTACACGTCAGTATTATCTGGTACTGCAAAACCATCACCACAGGTTCGATGATGTGTGCTGAGTCTCCTTTTTGATGTCCAAAGCCACGTTTCTCTTGGTGCTTGTTTTGAACCAGTCACATTATAAGGTAACATAATAATTAGTTTCTCGGGATATCTAGGCTTCATAACATAATTACGCGGTCAACGGCTATCACAGAAAGCAAGGAAAAAATAAAAGTCTGTAGTTCTTTAATGCCTGTAAAATTCATGCATATACTTGATAAAAAAGTCAATCTGCAAGCTCTATAAATACAGCTGAACACCAACGTAATGACATGGGATAAAGCCACGTACAGTCAAACATCGATATCATGAAATCCATGATGTAACAAGTATTGTCATTTCCCTATCTTAGTTTCATTAAAAACGTTTTTTTTTTGTGTGATTTAAGAAAGTTTCGTGACACTGTTTCAATTTAAGTTTTTAGCCATTTCAAGCACGTACTTGGAGCTTGTATGGCTAGTTCATCTAGCAACAAACTAAATATGTCAGCTGAAGCAAAAGGTTATTTTTACAATTCTGAGCTTTGTTATTTCAAGCGTTCTTCCATATGAAAAGCGACAAGAAATCCGTCAGAGCGTGTACGCTGTCGGCAGGACATACCGCTGTGCCATTTGTGCCCACATTGGTAAAGAACTTGCGGAGGCCGCAGGGCGCGCCTATCTGCCCTCTCCTGAGGCAGTTGGTGCGTTGATGCGCATTGTGTCTCCAGGCGTTTTGTGATTTAAAGGTTCCGTCTAAGTTTCTTGCTGTCACAATCTCATATTGTGATAGCGACTTCGTAGTCATTGACTCAAATCTGTTCACGTTTGCCTGAGCGTGTGTAACACGGATAAAACTATGAACGTGACTTCGTGTGGATGTCTTTGCTATCGCCATAAATGCATAGCATTTCCAGCAAAACTGTGACTTTGTTTTTTTTGAACAGGATGGATATTCGTATTTCTTCTTTTACACTTTAGTATTTAGTGTGTGGGTGACAGCACTAAGTACGGTCAGCCATGGCGTACCCAACACACAGGCAAATCTCAGATGCCGTGAGCCACATCGATGCATCGCTCTCGGCACGATCTGCACCACACGTGCTGGTAGTCATAACCACGCTATTATGGCCCGACCTTCTTGCGGTTTGTTTATAAGTGGTTACTGACAAGATACTGTCCACCAAGGGCTGCATCGGAGATCGTTGTTAGGGGCGCGCATTTGGTTTTGCCACGCGCGATTGGCCTAGGCCGCACTGACATCGTCAGCCGTGTAGCACGGTCACATTTTTGGTAACGTAAAAATGACATGCTCCTGTCGGTCATTTTGAAAACGAGCACGTCATCTGCTAGGAGTAGCATGCGATGAGAGCTAAGAAGTTCGAGCGGTCATGCGCTTGCTATGAGACCGCCTTCGCATGGCACGTCTGGTAGAATGGATTGGATCCAAATGGCGGCTGCGGAATGGCATGTTCGGATCCAATTCATAGTCTAATTCGAGACATTGGCTCTTGCAATGAGAGCTTCGGTTTTTGCGTTGGCGTTGCTCAAGGAGGAAGCAGAGCGGTTGGAGGTGTGAAATGCATTTGAAGAGATGGGAGAAAGTGAATTCGTTTCTCGAAACGAACAGTGCGTTGGTGGTGTGGTGAACTCGACCCTATCATCGGGTGCCAGCGAGCCAGTAGAATGTTGTTGTGGCCTCTTGAAAAGCATGCCACTGTTCCCGTTCTTCCTTTTTTTTTTGGCTGTGCAGGGAAACTACGCAGAGAAACTAATGGTTATAAATTGTAGTAATATGTATTGCTATTTGAGAACTTGTTTAAGCTTTATATAAAAAATAAATTTTTTATATAAAGCTTTTATTCATTTTAAGGTGAGAAACATTTCATTTTGCCGTATATTGTCTGCAAGCAGATAAAAATGAGGCAGGTAAAATTACGGGGAGTTCACCACTTGTCGATTGGCTGCTCTCTCCCTTCCGTTTTCAGAAATTTTGCTTACTGCCCACTTTGTGTTGTTGCAGCACCAGAATAGAGTGTGTTTCGAACAAAGATCTTGGATCGCGCCCCAGGAATGGAATGATCTGGGAATTCGTCAAGTTGCTTTTACTGCTGAAACCTTTTATAACTTCGAATGAACGAAATTCGTGATTTAACCTGTGGGGGTGTTCCCCAACCCATAGCGCGTATAATCGCAGCTACGTAGGGTTCGGGCGAATAAGGAAACAAGCAAGTCAACTCAACAACGTTTATTGCTGCAGGCAATAAAACACACTTGCAAAGGGAAGTCCACTCTGTGTAATAAGTAATAAAATAGGCTTGCCTCGTCGTGTGTGATAGTCACGCAAAAGAGGTCACTGAAGGGTTGCAGCGGGTATATCTGTATGGGCAGGTAGGTGTAGCGAGGTCGGAGATGCCCGGGGGTTTCTTGGTCGCGCTCTTTTATACCTTTTTACCTTTCCGCGAAGGGAATGTCCTCCTCGCCTGCCGGATACTTTCCCTCTTCCCGCGCGGGCACGCGCGTCGCGAGAGGCGAGCAAGAACCGGGAGAGGGCAAAGTGCATCTCTCCCGTGTCCGCCCGGCTCCCGCCGAGTGCGCTACGTGCGCAAGCGACGGCGAGCGCCCGCGGGAGAAGGTGGCGGCGTGTGCTCCCCACAAACCAAGTTTCTTGCTGTAAGTGGTTATATCAAGGTCTGACTGTTTTCTCTGCAGTGAACAGTGGAAACTTACTGACCAATACTCACATAAAATAATTCCCTCCTAATGCACATGAGAACTAGGGGGCACCTGCCATGTGGGTGCACCATGCAATCGTTCTGGGAGGAGAGTCCACTTGCTGTCTGGCGTAGTAGACAACTTGGGCCAATCCCCCAGAATGGATGTGACACAAAGGGGTATGTAACTGCAGTAAAACGCCCCATCCGCAACAGACACCTCAGTGTGTCGAATGTGGCCGCTCGATAGATAGCCATAGAACAAGTTGGAGCCAGGATACTAGTGATAGGGACGGTTGCTGTGGAGTTACAACTGGAGTGCAGTGACTGCAAGGCCTTCATGTTAGGGTAAAACCTGATTCCTCCTAGAAGCTTGCTCTTTTGAAAAGGATAATAAATGCAGGTGTTACAAAACTGATCAACACTGCCTTACTTGTATGGACAAGTAAATCTGGAGCCCTCATCAAAAACGCCTTATAAATAAAATAGAACGCATACAAAAATTAGCAGTTAGGTTTGTATATTCGGATTACAAAAGGCAGTCTAGTATCTCAGGTCTGATCGCAAGGGCAAACCTAAAATCCCTCTCGCAGAGAAGAGCAATTTCACGACTAAAATTGATCTATGAATTATACCATGGTCATTTCCAGATAACACGTTCTCATTACCTGCAAGATCCT
Source organism: Dermacentor silvarum (assembly GCF_013339745.2). Classification (NCBI taxonomy): domain Eukaryota; kingdom Metazoa; phylum Arthropoda; class Arachnida; order Ixodida; family Ixodidae; genus Dermacentor; species Dermacentor silvarum. The sequence goes on along the minus strand of NC_051161.1, from coordinate 171,288,743 downwards.
CCAAAACGCTCAACCAGACTAAATCATTCCAAAACAATCTATTCTCCCCCAAGTCGTGTTAATGTTCACAAGCACTCCCTTTTTCCATCCGCCATTTCTCAGTGGAACAACTTAAGTAACGATATTGTGTGTTGCAATAACATCGACTCTTATTAACCGCATTCAGTGTATTGACGTCTCACCATGATTTTTTTTTCTTTTCATTACATTTCTGTATGACTTCTGTATGACATTCTCTGTATCGACTTTTCCCCATGATTTTTTAATCATTACATTTCTGTACCACTCCTGCACGGGCCGTGAAGGGCCTGCAGTATATTCAAATAAAAAAAAGAGGTGGTCAAGATATACAGTGGTGTGATTGCTGCTCCATAGCTGCTCCAAAAGGCCAATCCTGCTCCTTTAAAAAACTGAACTAACAAGCGACATAATTCATCACACGCACTAGTCATGTGGGCAAGTAAGGTGCAATAGTTGGGCTACCACGCGCTTGCAATTTGGCGGCTACGGCCATTCCTGAAATGTGGCTTTGAGAGCAGACAACACTTTAAGGCTGGTACAGCATGGCCTTTTTGACTATTTTGTTAAATGGGGGGCAACTCGTTGCACGTGCTTGTTTCTCTTCGTTGCCCTGCTGCCATTTTGCTGTTTTCGGCGAGTGTAGCCTAGCAAGCGAGCATTGTACACTCCTAAAGCTCTTCCGTAGTCGAGTTCTCCAAATTTCCATCTCCATGTGCAGTTCTACAGTTCTAGCCATCCCAGCCTCCTGCAAACTGGAAAGCTTTAAAGAGGTTTGTGGTTATACTATCATCGTGATGCTGCAGTGGTCATATTATCGTCATCACAGCTTCATCTAATTTTCGTCACACCATCGTCTTCATACAGTTGTCATCCCAATGCCATAATTCTATCGTCATTACTTCGTCATCATGCATGGGATTCGCATGTTTTAGCGCCACAACTTTATGTTGAGCTAAATGATTCTTGGTAAAAGTGTGCATGTTTCCTGTTAAATTGGGCTTCCTCCTTCTGTAAGCTCACTTGCTTATCTTAAAGACAATTTTTCCACTTGGAAATATACATTTAGATGCTCCAAAAGCTCCCTCTTCTGCTCCAAAGTGCACTTTTGGTTGCTCCAAGAAGCTGCTCCAAAATAATCTCAGCCAATCACATCACTGTTAATATTATTCGTATGTGAATATGATACAGGGGAATCTTGTTAATACGATCTTCACGGGAACCGGAAAATAAAATTTGTCATCCGAAAATCGTATCATCCAAAATGCATTGGTCCTGTAAGACAGTGGGCGGGAAATGAACAAAAAAACATATTTTCCCGAAAAACGTATTATGCAGAATCGTATGAACGAGATTCCCTTGTATATTCTCCCTTTTCGATAAGCACTGTCGGTCGGGAGTGAACGAAAGTTGGTGTCTTCTTTGGTAGTCGCATTAATGTGAATACGATGTAGGTCCGTCGCATACATGTAAATGGCGGTAAGCGAATGCAGCACTGACATTGCGAACGGTAGCTGCGCCTTTGAGAGGGCTCCACATATTTGCATTCAAAGAAGGGTGGCATATTGGCATTCCAGCAGCTTGATGGCAGAAAGTCTGCAACGAAAAAGCACCGTTGTCCCTTAATTGCATCAAATCATATCTTAGCACGTGGCAATATGTGTGCATATGTAAGTGTGCCATTGATTGCCCTCGTAGATAATTTCAGTTCAGTTGTAGTCCTACTGAACCCCACGCGCAGCAACAAGCCATGCACCACTGGTCGCTCTCGACTAAGGTGCTGACGACTGTGCTTGGTGGGGGCTGCCGTGATCTCACCACCAGTGAGCTTCGGCTTAAGTGGGGCACACTTGCCTTTCTTCTCGCCCAAGCCTCGTATATTTGTCGTGCAGAAAAAGATCCCAGGTATTGGGAGTGCATTGTAAAATACAAATGCGAGATAGTGGGTCGTCGTGGTCTTCTCTCCCATTCTTCAGTTTTTTTCACGTGATATCAAGGTAATCCTTCTATATGGAGAAATAGTTCTTGATTAATGAGATGAAATGTTTAGTAGTGGCCATTCAGACTCGCACAATGTGTTTCGTCTGGAGTATTTAGGCAACATTAGTGATAATCGGCGAGCATCTTGCTCCAGGAGGGCACATGTAGCTGGCAAATGGAGGCCTCAAGAGGGCACCTGAGATTTTAAAAATTGAGCACACTCAAGTGCAGTTTACATCGACATAATGCAAAGCATGCTTGTTTTGGTAGAGAATGGATGTGTATCATATAAGTGTTCTGCAGGGAATGGTTACTGCTCTTGCGAGGGGTTTATCTTCTCTATGTGTATTACAGTAGCGGGCATATGATAACTTGCATTTTCGTTTTTAATCTCGGTAGATTGCTAATCTATGCAAACTAAGCTGAGGTTGTGTCTAGTAAAGTCATTAAGTAGTGTGTCTGCATGAGAAAGTCTATATTTTTGCAAGTAATAAGTCACTGTTCTTAAACTGGAATTGTCGAAAACTTTTCAATACGTTAGTATTTGAAACTTATGAGTGACTGTGCCCTTATCAAAAAAGAAATTAGCGTAGGACACTATGCCTACAAATTTGGACAACAAACACTGTAAGGAAGCCATTTGCTTCAATTACAGATTGACAGCGATGAGGCATGGATTGCAGTAAATTGTCATTGACAGCTTGAAGTGTCACTGACCATTCTTGCAGCAGTTCATGAAGTCTCTGGTCGACGTTACTCACAGTTTTCTGCTTCCAATGGCGTTCCCATTGTTCTTTAAACCATTTGCTGCCGCACGGACCTTCTGTATCTTAGTTTTTTTACCGGAAGCAGTACAGTTGAGGGTTTCTACAATAAACGCCTGCAAAATGAAATGACCTGTATAATGGAGGAATAATTCTGCCCCCCGTTTTATTGTGGGCTGTGCAGTGCGTGGCTTTTATAATGAATTGGGCTGTATAACGAATGATTTTGGAGGCCGCAAGCACTTTGCTATAAAGGGATTTGACTGTAGTGTTCTATACGCTCATATCTCTGCGCCATGAGCATGTAGCAGCACCAGCAACACATGCATGCTACATCTACAGTATTGGTGACCACAGACTTTGGAAACTTTGCGACTTTGTGCCGACTATTGTGAGAATGGAATTCATCGGTGCCTCCGACGCCGTACGCGTCCCAGGCAGTTTGGGCTTTCTCCTTCCGCCTTCCAAGCTTCTGGCCAGCTGACCCCTCCCTCTGGATAGCGAAAGTCAACAGCCACTTCATGACGGCCCGGATGGCATCGCCGCTGCTACTATGTGATTCGGCCACAGCGCTCACCGGCCACGGCGCTCACCAGGCCACGGTACGAGCACGCCGGCCATGGTACAACACCGTGATTCACCCTACATCCCTCCTGACTTGGAGACGTCAACACATGTGTTTGTCCGTGGCGTCGCAGTCCGCAAGCCTTCGCAGTGCCCTTATCACGTCATCAAGTGAAATGACAAGTTCTATACGCTTGATTTGCACGGGCGCCACGACACCGTCTCTATTGACCGCCTAAAGCAGCCATCGTTGAAGACCCACTGCCCCATACAATTCCAGACGTTACCTCCCCTCTCATCCCCATCGTTGCATCCGCTCGCCCCTTCCACTGCTACAACCAGCAAGCGTTGTTCCGTATCGTTCGGACTCCCGACTTTCACCGGGCCTCTTCACTAGCCGGTGGCCGATGTAGCAGCACCAGCAACATGCAGAACTGTTGTCGACGCCGCCCGCGTTTGCACCGAACGCACGCGACGTCCGTGACTGTTGCCGGTGCCTCTGGCAGCGGCTCGGAGGTTTTCGACCAGATCAGCACTGGACACTCGTCGAGCAGCGTCAGAAGCCTTTGCCACCTTCTCACCTCGCAACGTTTTTATATAAATAAGTTTGTTTGTAGATGTGTGCTCACTCGTACTTAAGCAACTTCTTCTTGTGCAACACATGCACGCTACATCTACAAGCGCATAGGTCAAATATTTGGTAATACATATTACATTTGAGAATCGTTCAGATTTCGGTCTGTGCAATTTTGAAGTCACAGGCATTTCATTGTGGGAAAAAGTTTGAAGCACTGCAGCATGGGCCGCCGTCCTGTGGTGAATCACACGACACTACTTCACAAGAAGGCACAGAGAAAGTGCTGTCGTCACAAGGCTTGTCATCACTGTCAAAGAGAATATCCAATATCTCGTGCTCGGAGAGAGTAGGCCATCATTTCTTCTGCCACTCGAGAGGATCAAAAACATACAAGAGTGCATTTGGTATCTATTGGTAACATATCTAACCATGTTCTGATAAACCGACAAAGTGCCACCATCCATCACTAGCTTCAAGAAGTACAAAATACCGCGGGGGGGGGGGGGGGGGGGTACAAAATACAAGTACCATAGTTACCGGTGTATACAACGCATTTTTTTTCTGAATTTTTTTCTTCGGTGCGTCTTAAAGAACGGTGCCACTTATGTTTTTTTTTTTCTGGAAAACTGCCGTCAAAATCGGATTCGATGTTATGGCCACACGAAGCGCGCTGGTTGACTTAATTGCTACGGGTTCTGTGCGGGCTATCGAGGTGCCGGGTTCTGCTCATAATCGAGCTCCCGAGTGCCGTGGGAGGAGGACGAAGCAGCAACGCAAATGGCGGCAGGCCGATCGCGAGTCGACCGACCCCGAAGTCCTCGCATCGGCAGATCGCTGTCAAGATACGGTGCGCGCCACTGTGCAAACTACGTAGTTGATACCAGAGTATACAAGCCACCCCCCTCCCTCCTGCGCTGCCTTCCCGCTTTCCTCCCTTGTGTGCGATTCGGCTCACTGTCGCACGCTTTCACTCGCACATTCAGCATACGACGCGTGGGGACGATGTTATCGCCCTTGGACTTTATACGGAACATCGCGGCAACCACGACGGCAGAAATGCACCTGGAGTGGAACGCGGGTCACTCGCAAGCGTGACCCGCATTCTCGGAGCGAAACGTCAGTGTATATATTTTTTTCATCACTTACCGAACGAACAGGTGCATCTTATATGCCGGTGCGACTTATAAACATTTTTTTTTTCCGGAAAAACTGCTGTTTTGAGGGGGGTGCGTCTTATACAAAGGTGCGAATTATAGACCGGAAAATATGGTACAAAATACAAATGCCTGGCGATTTGCCGGCTTTGTCAGTGAATGGAGTAAAAGGTGTTCGCAAGGGTTCACATCTGTAGACTGGCTTGGCCAGTTCAGCAGGGTCATTTTCCTCTCCTTGATCCAATCCTTCACCATGACGGTTGTGTGCTTTGGGTGGTTGCCTTGCTAGTGTATATACTGATTGTAAAGATTTTTTTCTGCCTTTTGAAGCATGGTCTTCTCTAGGATGTGCTTGTCGTCAGTGCCATCAGTTCTGTGAAGCTGCAACATTATCGCTAGGATGAGGCTTCTGTATTATGTCGCGCATAGTGAATCCCAAGGAGTCTGACCAGGTGTGGAAGTTTTTACTCTGGCTGTCTGCATGCATCCAGTCTCGAGAGTAGCTTGGGCTATGGACAGCTTGCTAGAGCCTGCCAGAGCTGCTCACTTAAATTTTCCCTTGGCAGATGCAAAAAAAAAAAAAAAAAGCCTTTGCTTTGACATGCTGATACTCGTGAGGCTCCATGGATGCAGCAGCATATATGGCAGACAGCCAAAGCGAGTGCCAAGGTGACCTACTCCCACTGGGGAAATGAAACCAAAAGTGGCGGTAGAAAAGCCATTATTATTTATGACCACTAATTTTTCAAGGGTCAAAAAGTACTCCTCTGTGCTGAGGTGAACCGCCAGAGATGTGCCATCACTTGTCATACTTTGTACAGCATGTGTCATGCATGTGGTGAGCTTCAACAGAAACTTGAGATGAGTGTGCCAGCCTAGTTACACACGGCCAGTGTGTGAGACCACTTTAGGAGTCGAAGGACGTAGCGACTTGCATCTGCCCCTTGTGTAAATGCGCTTAAAAGACGAGCACGATAGGTGATGACGAGACGCACATACCCTTCGGCCATCGTCTTCACCTATTGTCCTCATCTTCATTTACACCATTGTCATGTCAAAAACAAACTTGCCCAACTATGTTTATTAAGTAGAGCTCCAAGTCGGGCTAGTTGGTTAACATGCATGGTATATTTTAACTGCGCTAACCCACACGGACAAAGACGAGGCAGACAAGACGTGCGCAGACTCGCAACTGAATGTTTAATGGGTGAAAATGACATATATACAGAGGAAAAATGAATACATCTGATTGGCCATCCAACCATGGATAAGTTGACGTCACACAGTAGCATCTAAAAACCCCATCTCGCGTCCATCCGTGTGGGAGGGACGCGAGATGGGGAGAGAAAGGAAAACGAGAGGAGGAGAGAAAAAAAAATGTAAGAGCCGTGAAACGCAAGAGCTGAGAAATGGGAATGTCCGTGTGGGTTAGTGGAGTTAAAATATACCATGTATGTTTATTAAATCTGTGTTATGGCTGTCTAACACGTTCTGTGCAAAGTGAGTCTTGGCTGTCCTGCATGAGTGTTGTCTCCACTCAGGTGCAGCTGCCCAAGGACGAGCTGGAGCGCCTGTCCAAGGAGGAACTGATCGCAAAGTGAGTGTGCTCAAATGAGATGCATGGAGGGGTGCACTGTTTCAAAAGTGTTGCACACATGTGCAGGAGAACTTCATTACTTAGGTCTATTCAATTTTGGTTATCCCAACCAAAGGTCCCGCATGGTGCCCATACACTTTAACGGGGCAAAGCTTTTCTGAAATGGTGTGCGTAGTTCGTCCCACCTTTTCTCAAGGGGATGTTCTGGGAGTCATTGAGCACGGGATTCCTTCCAGAGAAACAGGAAGATAGCATGTGTTGTGTCAGCGCGCATAAGTCGGGGCCCCGGAAACTAGTCGGCAATTACGGGCGGGATGCAGTAGCACCCCCGTTGATACGTTTTCCACGCGACCGTAAAAAAAAACAAAAAAAAAACTTAAGAGCCGTGAAACGCAAGAGCTGAGATAAGGAAAAAAATTGGGAAATCAGACTAGTAGTGAACTGCACACAATTTTATTTAAATTCTTACGTTAAAAAAAAAGTTGTAGTTTCGCCCGAAAGGCGAAGCATTGATTGCTATAGCAAATTAGTAGACAGTTATACAAAGTAAGGATAGTAGTTTTATTGTCCGTGTAAACTTTGTAAACATTTGCTTATTAACTATATTAACAAGTATGGTGTCACCGTGCACAGGCAAACATGAACACATCACATTCGATGACCGCGGCCACTGGCTGTCAAAACGCTTGCGTGAGGAAGCGTGGCAGCAGCAGTCAGCAACATAACCATTGGGGCTGTCCATCGTTTCAACACAAACTGAGCGGAAAAAGACAGCACGCATAACGTTGTGAGGCGTCGGCACACTGCCCCCAAAGCACATCGCTTTCAAGATACGGCCGTACACAATTGATGCCAGACTACAACGCCGCCCCCTATGCCTCCCTCCCCCCGGTGCCTCGAGTGCGACGAAAGACGGCGCACTTTCTCCCCACTTTCCTTTCTTGTGCGCATGAGCTTGATCTGCTATCGTCTGCTCCCCTTGCACGCTTTCACTCGCATATACAGCATACGGCACGCAGCGACTGTGTCGTTGCCCTTGGACTTTATACGGAACGTCTGTGCACCAATACCAATTTTAGGGCCCCAATGCGTTATAGACCCTATGTTTAGATAGCAAATACGGATCTCAAAAGCCATGCTTTTGCTGGCAGAAACCGAAAATAGGTCATAGGTGTCGCCCCCGGCAATTTGGGTGGCCAATCCCATCTCGGGCCACCAAGCCAAAGCCAAGCTACATGAAAAGTCAACGTAGCCGCTCGAGCCGGCGCGGGGTGGCAGGTCGCAACGCATGATCTGGGCGCGGTCCCATACTTGCAATGCAACAGCGGGGTTTCCAATGCATTGGATCCTATGGGAGCTATGCCAGGACTGGCCGAGAACGACGTAACAACCAAGAAAACGCAGCACCCAGGCACGCAACAGCGGGGTTCTACTGTACTTTTAACGAGCATTGTCTGCAAAATATTAGAAGACGCCTTGTGTAGCAAAATTATGAAACACATGAATGACCAAAGCCTTGTTAATCCGCACTTCAAGGTAGGAACAGCGCAAGGCCACCAGAGGAGACAGAAGAGAGAACAGAGCGCTGAACTTCCAACAGTTTATTTTCTTTCCAGAAAGCATCGCTATTTATACACTCATACAATAGCACACCAACCATGCGCAGAACGCCTCAACAAAACCACACAAAATTCAACGTGGTGATAGCCCGAGGTATCTGATCTCCTTGTCAATGAGAGCGACTGAGGGGGTACTGACGCAACCATCCCTCAAACGTAGAATTTCTCCCGCTTCGATTATCTCTCGTGTAACACGGTCTCTGTGTTTCGCGACGATACTACATTTTTTAAATCTTGGCCTGCATCCACATGCGCTGCGTGGGCAGAAAGCCATCCCCGTTTTGCGCGGTCTACATTGTACTTGTGTTCCTTCAGCCTTTCATTTATGCAGTGGCCCGTCTGTCCGATATAATATTTGCCACAAGACAGAGGAATCCGGTAAACGATGTTGTCTATCTATAGGTTTCTTTTGATGTGCGATATGGCACTCTCGTTTGGGCCTGGATGCTGGGACGGTTGCCGGCCGCGGATTGCCGGCCGCAATCACTTATCACCACACGGGGGGCCCCGTGGCAGAGGATAATCGAATGCAGAAGAAACCCCGAAACATCGGCTGCTGTAGCTGCAACAAGTGCCATCGTTTCAACATACCGTGTGAAATAATCCACGCACGGTGAACCAGCGGCAGCTGGTGGAAGACTTGGGGAAGGGACCGAGTAAATCTATACCCACTTTTTCAAAAGGTGAAGTCGGTGGTCTAACTGATTGGCAGCATTCCTGCAGGAGCTGTAGTCGGTTGTTTGTGCCGTTGGTACACATCACAGCTGGCGACATACTGCTTGGTTGTCTTCCACGATTGAGGCCAATAGAAACGTTGTCGGAGGTGATGGAGCGTTCTCGCGAATCCAAGGTGCCCGGATGTCCGGTTGTCGTGCATGGCTTGAAGTAGCGCAAGGCATTCTGGGATGACGAGGAGAAGTGGGGCACCGTTGTTAGAATAATTCTTGTGGTAAAGCAGACCATCGAGAATTACAAATGGTGTAGCCGTTCAGATCTGTGGGTCGCATCGATAATCGGCTTTAGTGAAGGGTCGCGCTGTTGTTCGTTCTTCTTGAAGACGGTCAAGTCAGAAAAGACCAATGAGATTGGAGTTAAGTAGTTGTCGAAATCGTCATCATCAGTGCCCTGGGTCTGACAGGGAAGACGAGATAAGCAGTCGGCGTCTGTGTGGCACCAACCGCTCTTGTAAGCAGCGGAAAAGTAGAACAACAATCTTGAACTGGCGGCCATACAAATATGGTGTGAACTTGTGGATGGCGAAAACAACAGCAAGACATTCCAGTTCCGTGACTGTGTAATTGCTCTCTGCTTTCGTCAGAGTACGACTTGCGTAGGCAACGACATGTTGGCGGGCGTCGTGAAACTGGACGAGCACAGCACCAACGCCCACACCACTTACATCAGTATGCAGTTCGGTGAATGCCTGCGGATCGAAATGGCAGAGAAGTGGCCCAGAGGTGAGTAAGAAATTCAGCTGCTCGAAAGCGGTCTTGCACTGAGCGGACCATATGAAGGGAGTGTCCTTGCGAAGCAGGTAAGTCAGTGGAAAAGCAAGCTGGCCGAAGTCTTTAATGAACCTGCGAAAATAAGAACAAAGGCCCAGGAAGCTTCTGAGGTCTTTCACTGTCTTCGGCTGCCTAAAGTTGCGAACAGCAGAAATCTTTTGGGGGTCTGGCCGTATACCGTCGTCGTCGACGAGATATCCCAGTACAAGGGCTAGACGCTCACGAAAACGGCACTTAGAGTTTAAAATGAGGCCAGCCTGTTGGATGCAGTCCAAAACAACACCGAGCCGCTGGTTGTGCTTGTGGAATGTTCGGCCGAAGATAATCACATCAACTAAATAACACATGCAGATCTCCCATTTGAGACCGCGGAGGATGGAGTCCATAAACCGCTCGAAGGTTGCTGGGGCATTACATAAGCCAAACGGCATGACGTTGAACTCAGAGTCTGTCAGGCGTCACAAAAGCGGTCTTTTCTCTGTCAGACAGCTGCATCGGTATCGGCCAGTACCCAGACCGGAGGTCAACCGACGAAAAGTGTGAGGCGGAGTGAAGGCAGTCTACAGCATCGTCGATTCGCGGTAAGGGATACACGTCTTTCTTTGTGACAGCATTCAGGCGGTGGTAATCGACACAAAATATCCAGGAGTTGTCTTTCTTTTTCACTAGTATAACAGGAGCTGCCCAAGGACTGCAAGACTCCTGAATAACGCCTTTCTGCAGCATGTCGTCGACCTATTCGGCGATCTCTTTTCTTTCTATTGGAGATACGCGATAGGGTTTCTGGCGTATCGGAGTCGCTTGCGCTGTGTTTATGCGATGGTGCATGCGGGATTCCGGCAACATCCGAGAACGCTCGCCTTGAGCAAAATCAAAGACTGACGTGTGGCAGGCAAGCACTTGTAAGAGTACATCTTGCTCGGAAGACGGCAACGACTTGTTGATCACACGTCGCAAGTCATCCGAATAGTTCGGCAATGGGCGACGTATGTCTGAAGATGCTGCAACTGTTAGTACATGAATTGTGACTTGCTCCTCAAATGTTACCAATTTAAGTCCGGCAAGCAGGGCAACAGGCTCGGTAAAAGCGTTGATTGTCCACAAGGAAGCACGCCCGCTGATGGCTTGAACAATAGATCGGGGAACCAACACATTCTTCTTAAGCGCGTTGTTGTGGTCTGGCTCGACAATACCGCTGCATGATCCCATCTGGACACGTGAAGAACACACGGGAACAAACATGCCTGTGCGACCAGGCAGGAACACATCTTGAGACAGTGAAAACACGTCGGCTTGATCAGTCTGCAAATCATCAAGTATGGCGCTTGGTAACGTGCTCCGTAATAAAATCTCTCCAGTCCCGCAGTCAAGTGTAGCACTGCATCCACGTAGGAAATCTATGCCTAAAATAACATCATGAGGTGCGTGGAGCAACACATTAAACTCTGCTCTAAAGCTCAGTCCACCAATTGCAACCAAAACCGAACAAACACCAACAGGGCGAAACATTTCACCTCCAACTCCACGAAAAGTTTCTTTGCGATCCCACGCGAACATAACTTTCTGTCCTAAGCGATTTTTGAAGCGGACACTCATAACAGTCATAGCGGCACCAGTATCGACAAGAGCAGTAGTTTGTACACCGTCTACACACACGCACGCACGCACACACACCTTGTTCTTCAGCATCACAATAGACAGAGGAATTGGCGAGTCTGACAGTCCCGCGACCGCACCTCCATTGGCCGCACCAGCTAGTTTCCCAGCTGCGGCAGGGAAGGCGACCGACGATGGCGCGGGGATGGCGAACGGCCAGTCGGGTCGGTGGCGGTGTAAGGCTGCACTCGGAGACAGGGGACTGATCTCGCGATTGGTATGACCACTGTTGTCGCAGAGGATGGACTCCGAATTGAGCGGACAAGTCTTCGTGCTCACGAGCTGGGTACGCCGAAAAACGTGGCGCTCGCTGCGGGCGGTGGTGACAATAGCGTGCAATATGTCTTCGGGAACCGCAGGCATAGCACACAGGGAGGTCGCGGTTGGAACTAAATGGAGCACGTACGCGTGGCGCCGGGTATGATGCCGCAAGAGCATGTCGTGGCATCCAGTATTCTGCAGGAACACGTCGAGATGTTGGGTAGTACTCCGCAGTATCACGACGGACTGGTGAGGACTGGCGGCGACTGAGATTCGCCGGGAGGGACCGAAAGCTCGTGTTGTTTAACTGTGGTTGTTCCGATGGCGGTCGGCGCTCAATGCGACGTTCTCGGGACCAGGATGGCGGTGTATCAGGAAAGCACTTGTCAAACGTGCACTGATAACCAGCGTCTACTCCCTGAAGTCGTGCTAGCTCATCTCTAACCACTCGACGCACGATCGAGGCGATGTCCTCGCAGGCAGTGACGTCCATACTTGCAACTGCGGTAACGTTGTCCAAGCGCCCGAACTTGGGTAAGATCCTTCGGGTCTTCAGAGCTTTGAACGCGTGACGTTGCTGCCGGAATTCGGAAGGAGGAGGAGGAGGAGGAGGAGGAATAAACATTTATTTCGGAACCAGCACTTTAAGATGGCCGGGTCTAAGCCTCCCATGAGGGGACGTTGAGGGCTTGCCTCGCCGCCGCCTCACGGGCGTGCTGGGTCGCCCAGGTTTGGTCGTCGAGGGCGGAGCTCCGCAGAGCCTCATGCAACCTCGACGAGAGGGTCGTGGTGTTAATTTGTGTGTACTGTGCTGGGCACTCCCACAGCATATGCGGAAGCGTAGCCGGGTGAGTGCCACAGCACCGGCAGTTGGGGGTATTGTAAACTTCAGGGAATATTTAAACTTCAGGGAATATTTTCTATTTAATCATTAATGAGCTGCTACTTGTTGATAAGTCTCGCTACATAAATGAATCTAAGACCCGCATAGTGCGAAATAAACATAGTAGGCACGTTAAGGAAAATAGATTTCACAAGAATTGCTACAAATACTCATTCTTCCTTTCGACAGCACGTGACTGGAATTGTCTCCCTGCAAACATTGTAAACGCAGGGACTCGTGAGCAGTTTTCTGCACTTGTGTCCGAATATTTTCAACAATAGGGCGTATATCACTGTATCGCTGTATTCTATTGTTCCGTTGACTGCTTGCTGTATGTTGATGTATTGTTACCACTCCTGTCTTGGTCCTGATGTGGACCGACAGTATCTGTAAATAAATAAATAAAAATAAGGTGGAGGCGGGCGGGTGAAGGGTACGTATTTGTTTGTAGCAGACGCAGGGTGGTAGCCTGCGCCCAGCTGAACTTGGGGTGAGGTGGGGGGAAGGTTCGGCGACTAAGGTAAAATGCCTTAACGAGATCGTTGTAAGTAGACAGACTGTTCCTGGTGTCCAACTCGTCTCCAGTGTCTCCGGCGCGGTTGACTAGTCCTCGCGCAATGGAGTGGGTGACCTCGTTGAGGTTGGGGAGGTGTGGGTGGACAGTGCCCGCGTGGGCCGAGATCCATGTCAGGGAGATCATGCTTTCTTTAGAGTGTGGTGCCTGGTGGAGGATACGAAGAGCTTGAGGAGAAATACGGCCTTTGCTGAAGTTAGTGACGGCTGAGCGAGAGTCACACGATGGTGTGACAGGTGGGATCTAGAGGGGCCAGGGCGATGGCCACTTCTTCAGCCGTTTCGGCAGTGGGGGTAATGACGCTAGAGGCGTGGTGTAGGACTCCATCGCGTGTGGCGACGGCCACAGAATTCGGAAGGAGTGTTCAGGTTTTTTTCGTGATTAGAAAATTGTACATGTCTTCTGCAATGCCTTTTAACAGATGTCCCACTTTGTCTTCATCGGACATATTCCTGTTGACAATTCCACATAGCTTTAATATTTCTTCAATGTACGTTGTACACGTTTCGCCAGACAATTGCGCTCTGTGCGAGAGCGTGTGTTCCACTTTCATCTTTTTGTAATTTGAGTCACCAAAGCAGGCTTTCATTCTTTGACAAAAGTTTCCCAAGTAGTCAGCACATGTTCATGATCGTCAAAAGAATAGTAGAGCGGTACTGGCGAGAAAAAATGCGACGTTCACAAGCTGCGCGGACGTGCTCCACCCGTTTTTGGCGGCTTACTCTTTCGTAGTGCCTCAGCCAGTCGTCCACGTCTTCATCTGTTTTACCGGAGAATATACGTGGTTCCGGCGTCCAGTAGCTCGGTTGCCTTGGTCTCAGGCTGACTTGATCAATCCCCTCTTCGGCGGTGTTCATTGACCAGCCATACTTGTTCGCTCTGGTGGTAGTCCGGCCAGGCGTCTGCTTCTGTAAAGATCTGGTAGGACTGGGTGGTCCAGGGCGTCCCTGCAACTCCACCACTTGTTACGGATGTAGAATGAATTTATTTACAATGAAAGGGGTAGAGAAGACATGGAACGGGTCCGAAGCAGCCGATCCACGAAAAACCTCGCGCCGCTTCTTCTTTTCCTTCTATTCTCTTCTGGTGCGGCGTTACAATATCAAGGAACTCAGACGGAGTGTGCGGGAGCATGAAATTTGCACGAATTCACGTGGTAGAGTGTGTTGCAAGGGTTGGTGGGACACAGAAGTGTAGATGCTCTTCGAAGTGTGCACGGCAGCCAGCAGGCACCATCGCAGAGCTGTCAGAGAACTGCCCGCCGACGACTGCCAGGAGGCCAGGCAGTCATACGTCTAATATGAACAGCCCATGCAGGGGATCGTGCAAAGAGAGATAGCCGAATACGATCAGCATTGGCTTCTTTCAGTCACCGAGTCTGGTCGAAACGGAGCCCAAAAAGTCCGGTCGACCGGTATGTGCGAAGAATCGATTGGAAAGATCCTCACCACGAACTTGGCGATGAGTGCACTGACCACCCCGTCTCTGATGAAGAGGGACACCTTGCGAGTCATTTCGATCAGCTATTTGCTTCCCCTCCTGCCCCCCCCCCCCCCCCCCTTCGCCTATCCTCGCGCAGGCCCCGAAGATAGTGTAGAGTAGTGCGAATGAGTGATAACGCGGCCCGCGCTTGACGGAGCCCTTGTGTACATTAGGGCCCATACAGCGCAGCAGTGGCGTAGCCAGAAATTTTGTTCGGGGGGGGGGGGGGGGGGGGCTCAGGTTGCAGCGCGGCCTCCTCCTTATAGAATTTGTCGAGGGATCAAATGCATGAATAATAACTGCATTGCCAATTTCATTGTATATTAGATGCTGCAAACGAATTATTGAACGCTATGCACTGTCCATTAAAATATGTATGTTTTCATAACAGAATATATTCGTATGCCCCAAAAATTGTGGCATAAATATCTGATATCAATGCTTCCGTGTTTTTTGTCTAATTAATAAGTAAAGAAAACATCTCATCAACTTTAGAACTATTGACCCTTTTCGCGGAGCAGTTTGTTTTAGAGAAACGAGATGGCGCTCACGGCGGCGCGCCATACCTCTCCTCAGCGACCGCGCACGAATACGAAACCATTACCGATTCTACCTTGCTTCTGTGCGATCAGCTGTAGGAAATGCAACTGAGTTTTCGCTAACACACTGTGCTCCAATTATGCTAGATTGAATAATGTGGATTGAAGACGCGTGCAGTAGTTGGCTGCAAAAATAGTGACTGTTATGTTAAGGAATAGAATGAATCTGTGTGGCGAAGTTCGCGGACCGCTGCTGCAACTGTCCGAACGTGTTACCGGCACTTCGTGATGTACGGGTTTCCTCGAGGATACAGAAATTTGCTCATCCACCAGCCTTGTATTGCTAACCTTTAAAGAAAGGGTTTCATCCCCAGAACGTCGGCAACAGTGAGTACCACTCGTTAAACAATGACAAAGGGAGTAGCGCCGCTTCCTGTCATAGTAAGTTTCGCGCACGTTATCTATACACATCTGTCGAAATGGCAGGAAAACTTACGCCCACTCTATCGCCGACGTATCAAGAATAAGTGAATGGACGCACACTTGAATATATGCGCACTGTATACACACAATAAATGACGGACTACACCTATGGCGCACCAATGGTCGAAGCTGAATGTTTCGTGACGGTCCACAAGAGTAAGCAAGATACTAGCTGTAATATATATTTGCTACAAGGTATTACAATGTACAAAATAGCTACGTTTCAAGCCTTGTGCGCAGCAAGAACAAATCTATCGGATTCGGAACTGAGCACACCCGCGAGCGATTAGGCAGAAAATAATCAGATAGTGGCCGCACCAAGAAACTTCACTGAGTCAGAAACTGACAAGCCACTTCTTCAAAATATTTGCTGAATAAAGAACAAAGAGCAAAACACACTAATCCTGACTGAATTCATAATCGCAAAGCTTGGAATGCATATTTAGCCTCGCTTTTAGAAGAAGCACCATATAAACTGCCTGCGCCGTTTGGACATAGCTCAATCAGCTCCGAAAGAGCTTATGCATGTTCTCTCAAGCTGTGATCAAAGCTTTGTGTCGTCCACCTAGTCACCGCCTACGATATCTCCGAAAACAGAGGTTTTCTAAGCCGCGCCGGCGTCATACACTTCCATTGTAAACAAGGAGGCAACGGAGGCAGTTTAGGCAAGCAATGGACGCGTCACCACGTGATCAAATATGGCAGCGCCCACGGGATCGCCGCGAAAAGGGTCAATATCAGTTCGAAACCAGCCAAGCAGTGCGTGCAGCTTATATGAAAAACGTAAAGGCCATGAAATCAATAAGTTGAGGACAAATATTTCCATGAATCTTTGTCATTCAAGAACCTTGTTTACATTTTTCTACATATGCAACGGCCAGGAAGAAACCTCAATGACGCTATCCCTCGTTGCAATCGATTGCGCAGGAGCAGCTGTAATTCGTCGTGTATTGTAATTACACCGAGATAATACTCGCAGCAGTGAGTACAAATAAAAAGTGGGAGTTCTGCAAAGTATATATTAGAAATGCGAAGATAGAATGGAATATACAAATGCGAAGATACAACTCGCTAAAGGGCAAAAAAAGAGTCGCTGGAAACAAAGTTCACTGCTTGTATACACAAAACCTCGCAGAAAGATATTTAAAAATACGTATGAGTCTCCAATAAATCTACGTGTTTAAGCAAACGTCAGTGTATATAATGCGTCAAATACGACAAATAAACATGTTGCTCAGTCACAGATAGTAAACTTTGAGCACAAAAAGACAGATGATCCTGGCGAAAACATAACTATGATCGCAGAAATCGTGATATGTACTTGGGCCATGCAGCGGTCGCGACAGTGCCATGTGGGTAGAGTAATAGAGGAATAATGCATAAATCAATACGAAAATGTGTAATTTAACTGCGTGCACAACGCCAACAATTATTCTGCACCCAAAATTAAAGGAGGGTATTCCTTCGTTTCAAAAAAGAAATAAAAGCAGGTAGCTGAAAAGGAAAGAAAAGGACAAACGAATGATGCGGTAAGTTGAACTACCCAATATCCGAGTGTTTTTGGCGAACGCCGCGTGGGCCGGGCTTTCAATGAGCAAGGTCGGTCAAAATTGGTTATTGGTATCCTCGTAATTTTTGTATCCGCGTGATAATTGTGATCATGATGGTAACTGCTAGAATAAACGGCGAAAATTTCTGAGGTTTTAAATGTTATAATTAAGAACTTATGGACCTGAAGGAACAGTGCTTTTTACTTGCATTGATTTTTGCTTCTTCGCTATCTAAAGGACAAACTCCTCGCGGCGGGAAAGTTGAGCGAAACGGTCACGTTGATGACGACGTCTCTGTGGGTGTATAGAAGCGCCAGCCTAACCATGCGTTCCACAGACATTGTAGAGCGCAAGTAGTTTTTTAGTAAACTCTTGTTAAAAAAATATTCTCTCTGCGCTGGCAGTGGTCACTGGAAGGGTGACTAGAAGCTGCAGCAGTATTTACACATTTACATAGAACCTGCTGTCGCAGTGAGAGATGGGCATCTATTCCGGTGGTAAAACCTAAAACACTCCCTTGATGTCGTTGGCATACTTGTTCAGGTACCTTGCAGAAACAGTAGGCTGTTCGATTCCAGCGATGTCCGTCGTTTCGTCAGGAAGTATGGAGAAGCAGCCTGCTTTTGAATCTAAGCTTTCTTTGATAATGTCACCACAAATTTCTATAATTTGGTTTTGTGCGTCTGGGCTTAAATACGAGGCAATACTGGGGCAACTTTCCAAATGGTTCTTCAGATATGTATCTCCACAATCAGCTCGCATGCGAAGAAGCACTCTGAAAATGCCTGTATTTTCAGCAGGGGCATTGCGTAAATCCATAGGGCCCCTGTCCCTGTGGCCCCGGAGAGCCAGACCTTGTCGCCCGCAAAAAAAAAAAAAAAGAACCTCAATAATAGGCCGTTTACTTTCTTCTGTTTTCTCATATTTTACTTTGCCTGCCCTGGTCCAGCTGATCAATCACATTGGGCACGCTTCCTGAAAATGTTTGGAGACAATTATCAGCTGCTAGCTGACAGTCACGGTGATATTTAGTATTTTCGTTGTCGGGATAGGGGGATCGCCCACTGCTCTCTGCCTCGACACACCGAGCCCCGCGGTTGGCGCATGCCTGCGCATCAACCGCGGTCCGGTACAAGCTCGAGGAAACAATAGACGACAACCACGTGTACACTCGGAAAGCATTTATTACGACTGCAACTAACACTTTGAGCAGGCCAGCTAGCTATAGTTGACATCGCTGAGGGTTCCCTCGAAGAGAATAATACACTAGGTAAAGAAGGGCTTCCGACTTACCAACTGGGGAATACGGGGGGGCCGCGGCGTTTGCCGCGGCAAGAACGCGGTTGACTAACCACGTACGGGAATACAGGAGCGACGGCGGAGACTTCCGCCGTCGCCGCTTGCTGGAGACTAAAGAGACCCGGGCGATATCAGCGGGATCTCACGTGACCCCCCCGGTGGCGCTGATAGCGCTTGCGATTCCCGATGATAAGTGGTTCTTGAGGGAAAGGGAAAGGTTGGCGCTATCTTCTGCAGCCCTTGAGGGAGCACGGCTCAGCGCCAACGGGGAGGGGTAAGTGGGAGCGAAAGAAGGGATAGAGTGGAGTCGCCATGGCTGGGCGAAGCAAAACCGGCAGGCATAGGCGGCACGTATCAGGCCGAGATGGAAGGCCTTGGTGTGCCGCAGAGTCTGCAGGGGTGTTGTGCCAGGCCGGTCAGGCCCGGGGTGGGGTGGGAGGCCGTGAGGCCTTCCCGCTTGTAGAAATGTCCTTAGAGGCGTGCGGAGAGCCCTGACGAGTCAAGGAACTCCACGACGCCTCGAAGTGCAGAAAGGTGGTGTCGGCCGGGGAAGAGGAGATCTTCCTCCTTGCCAGAGGGGAGGCCCAGGCGGCGGAACTCCTGCAGGAGTGGGCCCCGCTGCTGGAGGTACGCCGGGCAGGCCAGCAGGAGATGTTCGATCGTCTCCGGCTCCCCGCAGGAGCTGCAGGCCGGGGACGTCGCTCGTCCCAGTCGGTAGCTGCGTGCTGCCGTCCAGCTGCAGCCGATGCGGAGCCGATTCCCGCGCGCCGCCCGCAGAAGGAAAGTTTCCCCTCTCCCAACTCTCCCTGGCACGCATGCGCTTGACGCGACGTTCGCTGCCCGTGCGGCGGTTATGGGACCCGAGGATTCCCACATCCCTCCACCCTTAAATATTGCCCTACGGCGGAGAAATCGCTGGAACGACGGTATTGACAAAGTATCCGGGCAGATGCGATGGTAAACTCCGGCAGGAAATGTCCGAATCCACGTTGATAGGCGGCACAGTCCTGTGTGGCGGCCGCCCACATGTGGCAGCCGTCACAGTGGTTGACGAAGACGGGGGCTGAAGATGGCTTGCCCTCAAGATGCGCGCCACAATGTCCACCCGGGAACAGCGGGTCAGGACTTTCTCAAAGCGGCGCGCGCGCCGGCACGATGAACCTCGCACCGACGCACCCTCGTGGGAGTATGATGGTAGGCCTCCCTCCTCGTGGCTGCCATGTGCTGCTGTATCGGGCCGCGAACAGGGAGGGGCCGAGACAGCAGGCAGGGACGTGGACCATGGCAGCAATAGCAAGTCGAGGCGGCTTCACTCGTTCTGCAAAGTCGCTCAAATGCACTCCACAAACACTTAGAATTAAGGCATGTGGGGATTGAGGGTTGCGCCGGCATGATCGCGCGCGCTTCGCCTGCTCTGCCATCCCTCGCCATCGTTCCCTGCTGGCCTCCTCCTCCGCCCGCGCCGCCTAACCGGTTCCCGCGGTGGCGCTGCGCACGCGGCGGTTGGCGGTGGGGGCGGAGCGCTGACGTCACTACGCGGCCGGTTGTCGGCCGCTAGCGGGGAAGCGTGGACTTCTCTCCGGGACCAGCGCACGGTACGTTCATGCTTTCCTCTCGTCCGCCGACACCTTTGTGACTAGGACTGGAGCTCGCGCACGTGGCCTTTGCCCGTGCGGGGAGCGCGTACTTTGTGCTGATCCTTTCCCGACGCTAAGCCGACGAGCGGTGCCATTAGTGCTCGCGCGAGGTCGTACCTCGCCGAGCCGCACTTGCCGAAAGCCTAAGCCGAAGGATATTGCCCGTGCTCTCGCGAGTTGACCCATTGGTTATCGCCAGAGCAAGTAGCATAGCCGCCGGGACTTTTCCTAGCGGCGTGTCCCAGCTTGAGCCTGTGCTCTCGCCGCGACGTGCTATAGGCGCCTGTTATTGTATTTTCGCCCTTGTGCGGGACCCCTTTGGCTCCCCTCCGTGCGGGCGTTTGTGCAGTGCTGGTGCCGACGGTTTCAGTAAACGGTTTCCGTCAACTCAGGGCTTTACTGTGTTTTTGCGTGCGTCGCTCGGTAGCCCCTTGCGGCCTCTGAGCTCGCGCGCGAGCGGTGCTGGAGGCGACGGCTGACGCGGCCCTGTGGCTCGCTAAGCTCGAACCCGCGGTGGTTGGTCTCCTGTGAGACACCAAGAACCCACACTGGCGCCCAACGCGGATTCAAAGGCTCATTAAGCCTTTGTCTGTGCTTAGCCGAGTCAATACGCCTTAGCGAATTGGACTCGCCGCGTTATGTCTGCTAGGCGTAGTGACCTTTGTCCTTTGTTAGTGCTAGCAGACGCCGCGTTGCTCGAGAACGGGGCCAGGGCCCCCCTTGAGCAGCGCACTCCTGCACCCTCGCTTGTAACGACCCCCTGTGGGGACGGCAACGCGAGGCGCTACGTACCAGCTCCCTTTGGAGCAGTAGCGTTGTTTGAAAACGGGGCCAGAGCCCTCTCCGAACAGTGCACACGGGCACAGTCGTCTGCCACGGCTCCCTTTGGAATGCCAAGCTGTGCGATGTCGCAGCGCTCCCGATCATTGACTCCTTCGGGAGTAAACGGAGCGCAGCGCGGAAACGGGGCCTTAGCCCTCTCCGACTTTTGCCCGTTGGCTGCTTCTCAATTGAACAGCCAAAATCAGTGGTATGCCGCGGCCCCCTGTGGGGAACCTTCAATCACGGCGACCACGAATTCCGCTCATACGTCTCCCTTTGGAGTACACTCGGTGGCGCCCAGTGGCACACCGATCGAGCACACACCTGTTGTATCGACACTGGCTGCTTCTCAATTGAACAGCCAAAACCAGTGGTATGCCGCGGCCCCCTGTGGGGAACCTTCAATCACGGCGACCACGAATTCCGCTCATACGTCTCCCTTTGGAGTACACTCGGTGGCGCCCAGTGGCACACCGATCGAGCACACACCTGTTGTATCGACACTGGCTGCTTCTCAATTGAACAGCCAAAACCAGTGGTATGCCGCGGCCCCCTGTGGGGAACCTTCAATCACGGCGACCACGAATTCCGCTCATACGTCTCCCTTTGGAGTACACTCGGTGGCGCCCAGTGGCACACCGATCGAGCACACACCTGTTGTATCGACACTGGCTGCTTCTCAATTGAACAGCCAAAACCAGTGGTATGCCGCGGCCCCCTGTGGGGAACCTTCAATCACGGCGACCACGAATTCCGCTCATACGTCTCCCTTTGGAGTACACTCGGTGGCGCCCAGTGGCACACCGATCGAGCACACACCTGTTGTATCGACACTGGCTGCTTCTCAATTGAACAGCCAAAACCAGTGGTATGCCGCGGCCCCCTGTGGGGAACCTTCAATCACGGCGACCACGAATTCCGCTCATACGTCTCCCTTTGGAGTACACTCGGTGGCGCCCAGTGGCACACCGATCGAGCACACACCTGTTGTATCGACACTGGCTGCTTCTCAATTGAACAGCCAAAACCAGTGGTATGCCGCGGCCCCCTGTGGGGAACCTTCAATCACGGCGACCACGAATTCCGCTCATACGTCTCCCTTTGGAGTACACTCGGTGGCGCCCAGTGGCACACCGATCGAGCACACACCTGTTGTATCGACACTGGCTGCTTCTCAATTGAACAGCCAAAACCAGTGGTATGCCGCGGCCCCCTGTGGGGAACCTTCAATCACGGCGACCACGAATTCCGCTCATACGCCTCCCTTTGGAGTACATTCGGTGGCGCCCAGTGGCACACCGATCGAGCACGCGCCTGTTTTGTCAACGCTGGATGCAAGCGGCCTTAGCAATACACGTATAGCTGCCTCAAGTGGCAGCTGTGAACGACAGCAGGCGCACCCCGCTAGGAGCCCTTTTTGCTCTGGGGACGGCGGCGCGCCGGCCGGTATCCCTGTGGAAACCGCGCCACTGATCGAGCTGGACGTCAGTTCATCCTTGCTCGATCGCGCCGCTAACGCGCCAACGGCTCCCTTTGGAGCAGGCGCACAGACGCTGTTGCATAACGCCGCCGAAATGATCCAGGCGCTCTCTGAGGCAGTTAAAACGCTGTCGGCTGTTCCGAAATGCGCTCACCCCGCTGTACGGCTGGCAGTCCCGACCTACAGCGGATACGGTGACCTGCTTAGTGCCAGGGACTACTGTTACTCCCTCGCACGCTACCAGAGAGCTCTGGGTTTGAACGATCAGGATGTACTCGGACGCGTCGTCCCTGTTGCACTCACTGACTCGGCGGCTAGGTGGTACAGGCTTTCCGGACACCGTGCAACAACCCTCGAGGAGTTCCGCGCGGCATTCCTGCGTGAATTCCTACCCGCTGACTACGAGAGTCGGATGCGGCGAGAGCTTGGGCTACGTACACAGGCTCCTGATGAGTCGCTTCAGGAGTACGTACGGGCGATGCAAGACCTTTTCTTTGTCGCCGAGCCCAATGCCTCGAACGAGGAACGCGTCGAACGGGTGATCAGGCAGGCACATCCGACCTTTTCGGCGTACCTGCGCGGCGGCCGCTTCCGAAATCTGGAGGAATTAGCCGCCGAGGCAAAGCGCATTCAAGGTGACATTACCGCCGCCCGCCAGCGAGGCCCTTGAGCCGAGCTGCGCGTGGAGAGGGCTTGAGCCCTTTCCCCAACGGCAACAACCCGGCCAAGCTGCCTTTGCGGCTGCAAGCGGGTGTGTTTGGCAGCTGAGCGCGCGCGCTCTCGACCCCTACACGCACGGGAGACGGGCAGCCTGTGCTGAGCCACCGACCGAAACGCATGCGCAGGGACGCTTTTCGACCCAGCGCATCGCGGAGGGAAACGCTCGTTCTCGGCCCATTGGCCAAGCGGCGAGCCGACCCCGGCAGGGAGCTGAGGCTGCTCCGCCTCGGGAAAGATACCGCGACGGAGTACGCTGTTTTCGCTGCCAACAACGAGGGCACATTGCAAGGGATTGCACCGCGCCCCGGTCTCCTGTGAGGTCGGGAAACGGGATAGCAGGTCGCTCGTGAAGGCACGAGTGACCGAACCTTTGCTTGTTCCATCGGCGTACCGAGCAGGTTGTGTTGCTGGTGCGCACGCGCCGTTTATTCCGGTGACCATTGCCGGCCGCGAATTTTCGGCGCTGCTGGACACGGGCGCAAGCGCTTCGTTGTTCGGCGAACAGGTTTTGTCCCACTTGCAAAAGCACGCAGTGCGCTTGCGGGACTGCCGAACGACATTCAATCTTGCGAAAGGCGTGGCCCATTCGGCTGGCGCCGCAAGGCTGTCAGGTGGGGAGAGCGAATGAGACGCACGCGTTTCGTTCATCTCCCAGGGCTCAGTGTTCCTGTGATTCTCGGCCGGGACTTTCTCCTTAAAACTGGGATCGTTGTGGACATTGCGAATGGCGGCTATCGCGACGGTCAGTTCACGTCGCTAAAGCCGTTCATCAGCCCGCCGGCGTCCGATCTTGCCTGTGCAGATGGGGCGTCGGAATCGTGTCGCGCGCCGAGTTCGGGGGCAAGCCCCCGAGCTTCGCGCTCGCCCGCTCATGGTCCCCTTTGGGATCGAGAGGCACGGCACGAACCGTGTCGCGCGCAGAATTCGGGGGCAAGCCCCTGCGCTATGCGCTTGTCGACTCACAATCCCCAGTGGGATAGAGCGACACGGCACGAAGAGGCACCACATCCTCTGTCCGCCTGTGCGGCTCATTTGGATGATGCACAGAAGGCTCGTTTGTCGGCACTGTTACGCGACAACGCAGACCTTTTCACCGATCAACCGGGCTGTACCGATTTGGCGAGCCACGCGATCGAAACTGGTGACGCGCTTCCTTTGAAGTGTAACCCCAGGCCCGTCAGTCTTGCCAAGAGGCAGGTGATTGATGGTTTGCTGGACGAGATGCTATCGGCCGACATTATCCGCCGCTCGTACAGCGCCTGGGCGTCTCCAATTGTGTTGGTGCCTAAGAAAGATGGCAGTCATCGCCTGTGCGTAGACTACCGCCGTCTGAACGGAGTGACTCGTAAGGATGCCTATCCGCTTCCTACGATTAGCTCCATTGTAGGAACCCTGGGCAGTGCGAGGTACTTCACTACGTTGGATGCCTCGAAAGGGTACCTACAGGTCCGGATGGATGCGCGTGACCGGTCCAAGACCGCGTTCACGTCCCACAGAGGGTTGTTTGAGTTTACTCGTATGCCCTTTGGTCTATGCAACGGTCCTGCGACCTTTCAGAGACTGATGGACCGCGTCCTCGGGGAAGCAAAGTGGTCATACTGCATGTGCTACCTCGACGACATCGTGATTTACTCACGAACCTTCGAAGAACACTTGGCCCATGTTGCCGATGTGCTCGAGAGGGTGCGGGCCGCCGGGATGACTTTGAATCCCGCGAAAGCCCAACTAGCGCAAACCCGAGTTCAGTTACTGGGGTTTACACTGGGCGAAGGCTCCATTGAGCCGGATCGGGAGAAACTTCGGGCAATCCTCGATTTCCCCGCGCCCAAGGACGTACGTGGCCTTCGCCGCTTTTTGGGAATGGCCAACTTTTACCGGTCGTTCATCCCGTCCTGTGCCCGAGTGCAGGCGCCCTTGAGCAAGCTCTTGGGTAAGTCGGCCGAGTGGCAATGGGGACCTGAGCAGCAGCAGGCTTTTCGCCAACTGTCTAGCGCCATTGCGGAGACAGCGCAGCTCAGACTCCCCGACCTGACCAGACCGTTCGTTGTCCAGACCGACGCGAGCGATCTGGGTTTAGGAGCAGTCCTCCTACAGGAATACGATGGCGTGTTGCAGCCGCTGGCCTTTGCCAGCCGCTCCTTGATACCGGCTGAGAGGAATTATTCCGTGACGGAGAAGGAGTGCCTCGCTATCGTGTTTGCACTACGTAAATTCGATGTCTACCTTGATGGTACGAAATTCGTAGTGCAAACGGACCACAGTGCGCTAAGCTGGCTGATGCGGCTCCGTGAGCCTGCGGGCCGGCTGGCGCGCTGGGCTCTCCTGATACAGCATTATGACTTTTCTGTGCAGTATCGAAAGGGGAGCACTAACGTGGTAGCTGACGCGCTATCTCGTGCCCCATTGTCCACCCAGAGCTTTTCTCCAGGTGCAACAGCCGCTGCCGGTGCCTTAGCGCCAGCTAGCGTCGGGGGCGAAACGAGCGGAGAGAGAGGCGAGTCCGCAAGCGGGCAAACTTGTTTCTCCGCGCTCCAGGCAAGCAGCGCGCCGGAAAGCGTGCGAGCGGGGGAGCTTCACGAAAGCGAACCCATGACGCCGATGGCTGCAGTCCTGAGTGGGGACGAGACCAACCTCCCCTTTGGGAGAATTGGAATCGCTTTCAGCAGGCAAGAGCTACTGAAGGCCCAGCAAATTGATCCGTTTTGTCGCGGAGTGAGCGACGGTCTCAGGGAGACGGAGCGCCGAGACGCTGCTGGTAGTGCGGCGGGCGCAGGGGGGCCGGAAACAGCGTGTGTCGCTGAGTCCCCCGCGGATTTATATTTGCTGGATCATGATGGGCTCCTGCTGAAATACATAGCCACCGATGATGACGCTGTGGACCCGTTTAAGGTGGTTATCCCCAAAAGTCTGAGAAGCGCACTGTTGCGATGTTCTCATGACGAACCCTTGGCCGGTCATTTGAGTGGCTCTAAAGTTTTTGCGAAACTAAGCCAAACTGTGACCTGGCCTGGCATAAAGCGTGACATTTTTCGCTATTGCCGTTCCTGCCATGTCTGTCAAATGGTGAAATCAAGGGGTGGCAAGCCGCCCGGGCTGATGAAACCAATCGACAGTGAGCGTCCGTGGCAAGTGGCCACCTGCGATCTTATGGGGCCTTTCCCCAGGAGTAAGCAGGGGTTCACACACCTGATGGTAGTCGTTTATCATTTTTCTAAATGGGTGGAACTGTTTCCGCTTCGTAAAGTGACAGCGCGAGCGGTGCTGGAAAGGCTACAGGAAGTGTTTTGTCGGTTCGGCTTTCCGAAAAGACTGATTACGGACAACGCGTCCTATTTCACCGCTCGGGTGTTTGGTGCTACGTGCCGTTCCCTGGGAATTAATCACTGCACCACTTCGCCCTACCATCCCCAGTCC
Organism: Dermacentor silvarum; assembly: GCF_013339745.2. Taxonomy (NCBI): domain Eukaryota; kingdom Metazoa; phylum Arthropoda; class Arachnida; order Ixodida; family Ixodidae; genus Dermacentor; species Dermacentor silvarum. The sequence goes on along the minus strand of NC_051161.1, from coordinate 171,262,165 downwards.
AATTTGACGGAGAGACTCAATAGAACTCTTAAACCAATGTTAGCGGCCTTTGCCGAACGTCAAAAGGATTGGGCAGACCACTTGAGTGAGCTCGCGTTCGCAGTCCGAACCTCCGAGAATCGCTCAACTGGTTTCTCTCCCGCCTTTCTCAATTTTGGAAGGGAGTTGGCTAATCCGGTGACCAGTGTCATGCAATGCCAGCTCGGGGACGAGGAAGCGCCGGCAGACTGTTCTGCTTACGCTTCAGCACTTCGGGACAGGCTTTGTCGGGCTCTCTGTAGAGCAAGGCAGAGTTTGGCGTCGGCCAGGGCCCAGCAGAAGGCTCAATACGACCGGAAGCATCGCCATCTTTCATTTAAGGTAGGTGATCTTGTCCTGAAGCGCAACCACGCTCTTAGCGTTGCGACCAAGGGGTTCTCAGCCTCGCTCGCTCCTAAGTGGCTTGGTCCGTACCGAGTAGAGAAAGTTTGGTCTCCACTCGCGTACTTGCTGAAGGATCCCTCTTCGGGAAAACTCAGCCGTGCCCATATCGCCGACCTGAAGGCCTTTGCGTCACGGTCCGACGAGCTTGCGCCAGTGCCCAGTGGCATTGCGCGCAAGCAACGGGGCACACCCGGAGCAACGGACCGCATTCGGACCACGCACCGGTACAATCTGAGGAAGCGGTCACCTGTGTGATCTCGCGCCGGACGACGGACTTTTCCGCAACCGAAGGCCCTCAGTAAAATGCGTAGCCTCAGTGGGCTAGCTTCTTTGCGGCCAGTGCACGAAAAGAAGCTAGTCCCAGCCCAGCGTATTGCAAGTGTGTTTATGTAGTGTTTTAACAGTGTGCATTTTTTTCTTTTTTTTTAAGTACGCACGCTGAGTGTATTTATGTTTTTTCTTTTGAAAGTGTGTTTAATTTTCGCGTGTACAGCCTTATAGTTAAATTCATTACGTGTTTTTTTTTTTTTCTTGTACGTAGACGGTGAAGATTTTTGTTTTTCTTGTTCTTTTCCTTTTCCTTTTTTTTTACTTTGCCGAGAAGGGGGTTGTTGATTTGCGCGGTCGTCAGGCACGGTGGTGGACAATGGTCCCATTGACTCGACGGTGTGAGGGGGACGAAGGACGCTTTGCGCCTTCTATGGCGCGGCGCGTTGTGTACGGCGATGGGCATGGCGGTGTTTGGGAGTGTTGCGCAGCCATGGTGAAAACCGCAAGGAGTGTGTGCGTGCGTGCGTGTGTGCGCGTGCGTGCGTGGTGCCTGTTGCTCTTCGAAGCAACCAGAAGTCGCACCAACTGCTGCATCAGATCATCGTGGACACTGAAGGTGGACGGGGTCACTGACCCGCTGACGACAGATCGAGAGCCCGACTCTCTGCAGTCGCCGCCGCCGTGCAAACGCCTTGCAGCCACGGTTGTGGCTGCCCCTTTCATCTTGGCTCCGGCGGCGTGGCCAGCTGACCCGGCAGTGTCCTGCCCCATCCGGCTGGAGTTCGGGACCGCCACCACCACGAAAGCAACAACTCCGATCTACCAACGGTGAGCCCGTTCCTGCTATCAAGACTGCCCTCGAGACTCCTACGTCTTCGGCCACCGCCCCTAGCCACAGAACTTTACGCGCCGTTTCCCTTTCGCACCTTGGACACTGTCCCGTGCCAGCGGCCGACTATTTTGTTAATATTTCTCCCCCCTCTCGCGGCAATTTTTTTTTTTGTATTATAGAGCGTAGCAGTTTAATTTTTTATTTTCCAACGATCCTTGTATATAATTATTTTTATAGTGCATGAAAATGTTTTGTTTTATATGTCGGAACGCGGTGTTTTAAGAGTACTTGCTGGGCTGAGGTTAGCATTTAGCTTGTGCATGAAAGACTCAATTGTCTTTGATGCATAAGCCCCTACTAGCTGTTTCGCCAGGCTGGTAGGGGGGCATTTAAGGAGAGGAGGATGTGGGGATTGAGGGTTGCGCCGGCATGATCGCGCGCGCTTCGCCTGCTCTGCCATCCCTCGCCATCGTTCCCTGCTGGCCTCCTCCTCCGCCCGCGCCGCCTAACCGGTTCCCGCGGTGGCGCTGCGCACGCGGCGGTTGGCGGTGGGGGCGGAGCGCTGACGTCACTACGCGGCCGGTTGTCGGCCGCTAGCGGGGAAGCGTGGACTTCTCTCCGGGACCAGCGCACGGGACCAGCGCACAGAAGCGTGGCCTTTGCCCGTGCGGGGAGCGCGTACTTTGTGCTGATCCTTTCCCGACGCTAAGCCGACGAGCGGTGCCATTAGTGCTCGCGCGAGGTCGTAGCTCGCCGAGCCGCACTGGCCAGGTGCGATGAATCCTTCGTTTTAGTCACTTGAGCACTTTTGACCTTTGACTTGCTAATTCTAGCCTTCTTGGGGCGAGGGGACGCCGAGCTGTGCCACTTGGCACTTAGCCTTTTTGTTCCGGGGTCGTATTCAAACACCCAAGTCTTGTCACCTGTGATGACATTGTGCAAAACGTGGGGGTCACATTCGCACAAGTTCCAAACCTCCTAGCACGTTTCAACTCGGTTCGATTGTTGGTCGTCCATTAACATTTTGCGCGAGATCTTCGCGCACACTTTTCGCATCTGAAAATTATTCATCAAGATCTTGTGAACGGTACTTTTTGGAATGTTTACTATCTGTGCCACTAAACGGACACTCAAACGAGGGTCTGAGTACAAAAGATCTCTCGCGGGCATCACATTTTGGTACATTTTGATGGTGGTACAGCGCGGGCTTCATCGCTGACCTCTTCACAACCTTCTAAAAAGACCCTGTGCCCCCGGTAAACTTGACGTTGTGACAAACAATTATCACCAAAAACTGTCTTTATAATAGGAACAGTTTCCTCTGCAGACTTGCCGAGTTTCACACAAAACTCGATGGCGGTCCTTTGTTCCAAAGAGCGCTGCATTACGGCTTGCACGGTAAATGAAAATGAGTTGACGAAAAAATGCCAGGCCTGCGCGGCACACGCAGCATAGTCACAGCGTAAGCTAGAGGAGCGTTTCGACAGTACTACCTAGTAATTTGAGTGAATGCTTCAGGAACGCGCTTGGGACGCTGTCGCGCGTGCAAGCCGACGCGTTCCATCGCCGATGGCTAGCGCCGTTCAGCCCAGCCAAGCGGCGGACAATGTAACTACGGCTGTCACATTTGCTCCCACTGCAACGCGCCTGACGCGGCCTGCTTGGGACTCCGTCACGCGTGCAAGCCGACGCGTTCCGTCGCCGGCGGCATCATCGCGACCCGAAACGGCTATTGGAATGAGCCCATAACAGCTTACGCTGTAAAACCTTGTCCTTACTCTCCAGATGGTCGCAGACGACTGAGCGACCGCGCGTGCGTAAGCTAACTTCCCCCTACACCAATCCCAACTGGTCTTAGCGCGCTGCAACGTATAGTCGCTTCACAATATAATCACTGGCATTACTTTTCGGACAAACCCTATATATGAACACTTCACCAAGCGATCTCTTTCATCAAGCAGGTTGGTCGCGGAACCGATGACAGCCGATGAGGCAACTGATGACACCCCAAGGGGCAACTAAGTTGATCAGGCGCGAAGGCACTCGCGCGGACATCGGCGTGCTTGGCAAAAGGGACGTCTCCTTGTTCAATCGGCGCCACCGACGGGACGAGTAAGGCACCGCCGGCGAGGAGGTCGAGGTGTTCATGAGAAAAAATAACTACGGCAACTTCGCAACACCACACCCCGACGGAATAGAACTAAGCTTGTGAGCGAGCTAGCTTTACTTCCACATGGCTGATATCACTGGTACTCGAGAAAAATACTTTCGAAGAATGCTGGTGGCCATATTTTTTTGCGACAGGGCCGTCCCCCTGTCAGCGAGGGGCCGATGCGGAATTCTGAGGGGGGGGTCAGGACATCTGGACATCCCCCCCTGGATCCGCGCCTGACGATACCACATATAACGATGTATCGTTTATAACGATGAGTCGACTTAAGTATCAACTTATGCATTAGGGCTCTTGAGAAAAAAAACAACATATATGACGATATGTTTTTCAACTCATATCGAATATAACAATCGGAATTTTGCTTTTGCGGCATTTTTCATGCAGAATAATCGTGAAATTTGCATTCCTAAGTTTACCTTAACTGAGACGGGGCCAAAAAGTCTGTCACCCGAGCTCGTATCTGCCGTCATTACCGTGCAGCGCATCTCGCCCCCGCGCACGCCGACTGCGAAAGCCATGGAGGGCATCGCAAGTTGGCACAGCGTGCACAAGATGGCACCAGCTGCTTCGCGTCCACGTCGCCGGTGGTCGTGCGAGCGTCCATTGAAGAAGAGGGGGAGAAAGAGAGAGAGAGAGAAAAAAAGCGATAAGCAAGCGGCACCTGCGCTCCCTTTACAATGTCCCCCTCTCTCTCTCTCTCGGCGAGCATGGAAATACGCCGCGGAAGCAGCGGGAAGTGCACCGACAAAGCGCAAAGCAGCGTCGCTTGAGACGAAGCCGCAAATTTTGCAAGACTCGAAAAATACGAGCTCGCGCAGTCGATGATATCTACAATTATGAAAACCGGGAGCACCACGATCATAAAGGCTAGGAGCAGTGGCCATGTCGATCAACAGAAAAGGTGGGCTTTGTGCGCCAGGACGAAACCCCATGGGTGAAACTAACATGGTGGAAGCCGCTAACATTACCGAACTCTGGGAGCACGTCGCTACTGATCATGAAATAGGTGGTGCTTCGATGGAGGAGTTTGAGTGCAGATAGTGCTGCCTCTTTCTGCGAAAAGATCTCTGACGGGGAGATCGTGTTCGCGACAGACGGCGGCGTTGTGCGACGGAGGCGACGACGAGATTGATAATGCCCCGCCCCCCGTCTCTGACACCGACTCCGAGGTTCAACCAAAGTGCAATGTCGTCGATCGAGTCGCTCATTGATTTCGTCCGCGCTAAATTATAGCCATTAGTGTTGGCGCAGAAGCTGGACGCGATTCACACTGCGATTATGAACCTGGAACTTCCACGAAAGCAAGTGCAGATTTCCGACTATTTCAGACCGCCTAACGATTGAAACGCTATTTAGAGGTATAAATAAACGTTTTATTTTTCACGGCGAAAAGTATCGCACGAAAAATAGTAGTAGTCGATCATGAAAACAATAAGCTATTGTACGTGTGCCCATTACTCAATGTGCATTCCTTTACCATCAATGGCCTATATAGTTAAAACACATTGGTTTTGAGCTGACGCGACGGAGCGAACACGGGCTAGTTGCGACACTTTTCGCTAATTGCAGGAAGAGGAGATGTTGCCGCATACACGTGAAAAGGAATAGCACCAGAGAAAGATGAATCGAAAAGGCACCGCTATATGCGGGGGAGTGAGCATCTACAACTTCCCCGACTACAACACGATGCAGATAGCCTGCATGCATAATCGAGAGCATGGTACACTTTTCACGGCCAGGAAGAAGTCCCCACAAAGATGGCAGCAAGCGCTCATTGTCTCCTTCTGTCATCTGCTAGCCAGAGAACTTCCAGAGACCTGCCAGACCACAATCGTCCTGGCTGGCTCTGGCAGCTCGCGGGTAGCCAGAAGTGCAAAATCCAAGAGGCCCACTATTTGCCACAACTGCTGCTGACAAAAGTGCGGCTGCTATCGACGTGATCGTGGATGGGGACATGCAGTTCTTAAGGTGCATGGCTGACGCGCGCGATGCAAAAAGTAAAAAAGAAACTACTGTTTGCCATGTGGACAAAGCCGTGGTCGCTATCAGCACGATCGTGGGTGGCGACTACAAATTTATGAAGGCATGCGGCCCATACGGTGTTATGCGTGGCCGTAACGCAACAATACAGGCTGTAAGGCCAGAAATAGGCACGAAGCATTCCTGATGTTCATGTACGAGCTCCACTGATGGCGATGCAGACTTCGTTTCGGTTAGACGACAGTGATGTTTTTCACTTTTTTGCGTCGCACATTTGTGCCGCTCCACGCTCACCGAGCTCCAAGAGTTGTCTGAATTAACCGGTGTGTTGCCAAATGCATCTAAATTGATGAAGTTTGATTCCATTAAAAAATGCACACACCTGCTAGGTCCGGACGACGAGTCCAAATGATCGGATTTTCCGAATTAACAAGGTCTTGCTGTAATAATACATGAGAAATCACTAGTGTAATTAGGAGAAACACAGGAGACAGATACAGCACCCGTTCACTGGGCTGGCTGTTCTATTAACTGCCTCGTCCTCTTCCTCTCTCTGTGCGCGCCCGCAGTCCGAGCGCCCGAGCCTAGGTGCGCCTTTTTCTTCATTACACTCGGCCACGCTGCTGAAGACAGCTCTGGCGGTTGTGAGGGCGCGATATGGTGGAAAATCGCTGCATAGTCATCGTCGGAAGTAGTCGTCGTTGAGACCGTCCACCGCGCAACCAGCTCCTTGGGGGGTCGGCACTGACTGTTGCGCTCTGGTCGCACGTCTCATCGACGACCATCCTGTCGCTGTTGGGCACGTAGGGCTGGAGATCCTGCACGGTGAGCAGCCGCTCTGCTCAGCCGTGGCATGCCCCCTCGCAACGCTGTCGCAAACTGATCGACGCCCACCGTTGCGCTCGAATCAGCCGCGACTGAAGAATAACCGCGACCAATGCGCGACTGGTCTTTCGTGCATCTCGTCCGCGGTCCCGTGCGTCTTGTGCGTCTATCGCCTGCGGGCAGGTCTCTGATGATAATGCCCCCCAACTCGGCCAACGGCTGCCTAGACATGCAGAGATGTGGCTCCGACGAGTTGGGAAACATCTCCCTGCCATGATCTGTGAACTCGTCGGGCTCTTGGAGTGGTAGCGTCGGCGCCTCCATGTGCCCCTGCGTTGAAGTGGTTGAGAGCCGTTGCACTGAATGCTTTGGACCGAAAGTGGTCTCTGAAAGCGATGGTACGGTGTCGGAAGACGCTGCAGAGTCGAGGAGCCGTGGTGGTACAATTGGCTCTCGTTCTGGGTCTACAGCGGGGCAGGTGGCGAAGCAATCTGCCAAAACCTTCCCGGGTGCAGCTACAGCGGCAAGATGCTGCGGATTCTGAGCTATGCACGGTTTTCATCGCAGCAGCTCAGCCGGCGTAGACTGCCGCGTGAAAGTAGCAGCGGTGACTTGCTGCGTGTTCAGAGGTTGTGGTGGAGCCAATGATGCTGGTTTGGGATCTGCCGCTCGGTGGTGACTGGAAGCGGGAGTAGTAGTCGCCGTGCGCTTCCCACCGTCTGCTATGGGGCCCGCGACGACACTCGGGGAGCCGGCTTCTGCGGCGGGGCAGCCTGCGGGCCTCCCTGGCGAGGTGTTACTGGGCACGACTGGTGCGTCAAAGTGGTGCTCCTGAGGAGATCCGGCCGTAGAGCACTGCTGGCCGGGCTCGACGCAGGCATACGTGAGCGGGCCGAAAGCAGTGATCAGAGCTGCACTCCATTCAGGCGACGACCCAGGTTTAATGCCTGCGTAGTTGTCCCATGCCTAGGCGGCACCGCAGAGTCGTTTCGCGGCAACCAGCCATCTTGTGTGGTCTGGCCAGGCATGGCGATCACCCAGGGCATTGATGTTTTGAACCCAAAGGATGTCGTCTTGAAAGCCGCGAAACGTCGGTATGTCCCCAAACGCCGGCTGCAGGGAAGCGTGGACGGCGTTCCCAGGCAGGACGCAACCGCTGACGGATGCGAAGGCGGTCGTCATACTCTGGAGCTGTACCGATGCCCTCGTCATCATACCGATGCCCTCGTCTATACCGTTGCCCTCGTCATACTCTGGACGAGGGCATCGGTATATCCCTGTCCGAGAGCCGCCAAGGAGGCTTCAACGCCATCCCCGGATGGTGCTGTGTGGGTACTTGCGACGGTGGTAGGGTGGCGGGCTCCATACCGAAGGAAGCGTGGACGGCGTTCTTGGGAAGGTGGGACCGGGCACACCGAGGAACCGTGCGAAGAACACGCCATTGTAATGATGAGAAACACAGGAGACGGAGACACAGCACCTGTTCACTGGGCCGGCTGTTCTATTAACTGCCTCGTCCTCTTCCTCTCTCTGTGCGCGCCCGCAGTCCGAGCGCCCGAGCCTAGGTGCGTCTTTTTCTTCATTACACTAGCATTGTCTATAAAAGCAATTTAGCTAAAATAGAAAACTCGTGTAGGGAATAGCATATAGAGCACTCCCCGTTCAAGCTTGAAAGTGCTCGTACCTGGCCCAAAAGACTTGGGCCTGGTCCAGTTTGGCCAGTTGCACCTTGAGCCTCAACGAAGCATGGTCCAGTTCTGGGTCTGCACACAGATTTTACTGTGTTAAGTTTACCATTGTAGTTGGTGCTGATAATTGAACGGACAGAAGTGAAATATTTTGTTCATTATGCTTATGCGTTACTCTGTAATATGAGTGCTTGCGATGTACTAATTAATTGACAATGGCAGATAAGCGGCTAGAAAAGAATGTACATCCTAATGCTCTCTCAAACTCATGCGCAGACAACTTTTATTTGTGAGCAGGCTGCAAAAAATCTGCTTTTCACTTGCCACGGTGATGGCGGCCTTGCAATAACGACATCCTCGAACTGAGCGAGACCTTCCTCCATCAGCCCACACTTCTCTGCGAACGCCCTCATACGGTCAGTGCATGCGCCATGTCGGATACCGAAGGGCCATCATCTACTTCCACGTCACTGTGGCCAGACGCTATTATAGAAGTAGGAAACACATCATGGCCACCATGTCACTATCAGTGGGGAGTGTAGCCGGTGAAAGGTCCACAATTTTCCCATCTATGGTCTACGTGCATGACATTTAGCCAATTTCGCACATCTACGTGTGCGGGAAAATTTACTACTCACTAACCGTTTGGCATGCGGTAAGTGCATATGGATTAAGTGGTCAGTCAATACATTAAGTTCAATGGCGGCAGGATGCAGGATTCATCGCAACTATACTTAAACCGCAATTCCTTATTAAGTGGGTACATATAAAGGGGAACATATGTGGGGATGCGCGACTCTCACATGTCCACTGATGTGGTTTTTCCCGCATAGTTCGCGTTTCCTGTAATCCGGCTTCTCCGCGTGGCTAAGCGGCGGTCAGCGTGGATGTTACGAGAGGGCGTGAGGGTTGCGCTGCTAACACCACCTGACGGTGGGGTTACGCGGGCGTAAAAGGGAGAAGGCTGGTCCTCTTGGCATGGGGGGCGGCGGGCAGCGCGGACCTTTGGCGCGTGCACCGACCCACTTCGCGGGACCGTCCCGAGAAGGCTTAGGAGCAAGACACTGCAATGGACGAACACAGATCGTTCGAACTCAATCAATCAAGCTTTATTTCACATTCATTCATTCACAAAAAATGAACGCTGGGACAAGAACTAAAAGCTGCTTGTTTGCAGCTTGACAAGGTTCTTGCCCATATTCGTGACAACGGGGACATAATAAAATAAAGTTTGTACACTTTAGTGTTACAAAGCAGTGTGTTTAGTCAGTACAAATGACATATATGAATATACAGTATATATCAGATGTACATAATTATTTTCGATTGCTGAAGGGTTGAAATTTATCATATTACATTCTATTAACATAAGAAAACACAGACAGCAAATAAAGGTGTGTATAATTGCCTTGCAGTTACATCCTATATGCGAAAATGTTACACATGGTAAAGAAAAGGAAAAAAAAATCTTGTAATTCTTATTGAGGTACAGATGTATAACTGCATTGAAGCACTAGTATTCTTGCATGTTATCAAAACGTAAAACCACCTAATTAAAGGAGGTAAGCAGTGACTTCTCATAGCCAAAGGAACGCTATCAAAATAATTACTCAATTTGAATTAGGAAGTCTCGTATTGTTTTCCTACTAATTTCATATATATCGACACCGTTTTCATGTAGTTTATTTAATAAGGATGGGACGCGATTGGTTAAACGATTTGATCCATAATTTGTACGGGAGAGTGGTAGCAGCCATCTTTCTTTCCCTAATGTTGTAAGATATATCTGTTAATTCTGTTAGGTTGCACAAACCCAAGAACACTTCATTGGTATACTTAAAATACCTCTAGTATGTAAGGTCAAGGTTAACTTCATATAAACTTGGTAGACAAATGATATTAAACTTTGAAAATATTTTAGATGTATGTGCATCGAATGTCGCGTTTGCGATATGACGAACCTTTTTTTGTAGCAGTAATAATTTACTGATATTTTGCTATGATGTGGTACCCTACACAAGGTGGCAATACATTAAATGAGATGAGAATAGTGCATTATAAAGGATCAGCTTAACTTTTAGATGGTATCGTCTCACGGAGTCTACAAAGCATGCCGCAAGCTTTGGCTAAACGGGATGCAATAAGTTCCACATGCTCATTCCACATTAATTTTTGATTAAATATAACACCCAAGGTTTTGACGTTAGGAACAAGTTCAGTAACTCAGAACCAACTTACAACAGTATGTCTTCGCTCAGGTGCTTTTGTGGAGGTGCAAAAATAACAGCTTTTGTTCTTGTTGTATTTAATTTGAGAGCGTTGACCTTGCTCCATTCGACCAATTCTTTCAGTGTGACATTTACCAACAACGAGAGATCGCCGGTATTACGTGACTGAAAAAAGAGGCTGGTGTCGTCTGCATAAATTATGAAATTCGCGTCATTAAATATGTTGACAGTGTCGTTAACATATATATTAAACAATACTGGCCCTAGTATAGTTCCCTGGGCAATGCCCTGTGTAATTTCCCGGAGACGTGAGTCTTCTGATGAAATTGAAACAAGTTGTTTTCTGTGGTTAAGATAAGATTGTAAAAGCTTCAAAGAAATGCCCCGAAGCCCATAATGCTCTAGCACGTCCGCTGGATAAAAAAAAAGGTGCGGCCTACCGCGTGCATCGAAAACGCTGTGATCCGCCGCGGCGCCACACGCCGGGGTATGTTGTCTGGCATCGACATAGCAAATGCGTCAAGAACGCGCTTGGAACGCCGTCGCGCGTGCAAGCCGAAGCGTTCCATCCCCCTCAGCTAGCGCCGTTCGGCGGAGCCAAGCGGCCGACAAAGCAATACGGCCGTCGCGTTCGCTCCCATAGCAGCGTGCCCGACGCGGCTGGCCGCACCTTTTTTTTTATCCAGCGGCCGTGGCTCTAGTTTAGTAAGCAAAGTCTGATGATTTAGCCTATCAAATGCTTTAGAGTAGTCCACGAAAATTCCTAGCATTAGTTCCTTATTTTCAAAACCATTTAAAATGAATTCTTTTTGGGTTAGCAGAGCCAATTCTGTTGACATTCCCGCACGAACTCGCCACCGTTCGTGTGACTGTACACGTGAATGACTAGACGATGGTGTCGTGGCATGGGGCGAACATATTCACTTGCTATCCGGTCGCGGTGAGTCGGACTTTCTTGATTTGTCGCGCGCCCATGTGAATGTTCTATATGTAGTAATTCGGCTAGCATATATTAGTGTATGAAAGGTGCAATAAATATCCTTTTTGATTGTTTGCACTACTGTGTTGTCGTTCTTTTGTCCCAAGAGCACGTGTGAGACCCCACACATATTATTGAGGTTTTACTTATCTACACGCCGCTATCCACTTCATCTCACTTTTAAATCGCAAACGATTGCAACGTGCAATGCTAGAACTTGTACAAATAACTTGGTAGGAATGTAAATTTATATAAGTGGCTTATTGGCTTTCGCAATTACATAATACACTTCCGCTAGAAAGCTTCTAGCTTCTATAAATAAACTGGCTCATTTATTTTAATGGAAACATGTTTTGCAAAAAAGATTTAAAAGATGTGATGTGTTTTCTATACTACTTGTCCCTTTAGTGTGGTGGACACAAGGCGGGCTAGTAGCCGTCGCCTCATACATGGTATCGGTGGATGTGACCACCGAACCTAGGCAAGATGGCTCCCAATGACAGTTAGAAAGGAAGATCACTACCAACATTGAAAATAGGGCAATGGAACTGCAGATCTTTCCGACCCCCCCCCCCCCCCCCCCCCAAAAAAAAACCCTTCTCCAACTTGCTACACAAGACAACCCAGCGCTATGGGAAACCGACACCCGTGTCCAAAGATATGGTAAATACACCTCCGACAGAACAATGCCTACACCGTCAGTGCACAACAGTACCGTGTCGGCAGCCTCATTTGAGCACACCTTTGTCGAAATAATCCCCAACAGTAAGACTGAGCAAAGCCTCTTCATTCCTAATGCGTACATTCCATGCAGAGATCCCCTAGCAGGCTAGGTGGCCCATACCTTTGTGTTAAAGGGAGTGCCAAAATAATATGCCAGCGCTGATTACAGCCAAGTCCTAGTATATGTAAGTCTGGAAAAACGTTTTTTATCAATAGAATTTCTGTTGAATAGAACCAAGTGCTTCTTTTTCCTCTGAAGCTAATGATTTAGCGACGATCTGTTGTACTGAATAGTTTAATAGTGGACCTGTGTTTTGTGGCCATCTTTTATTATTGCGATAGCAATTATATGGACACTCCAAAGCAGATTTCTGCTGTCGGCGTCGCCGTTGCCGTCGCCGTCGCCGTGAGGTTCCGTATGACGTCAATGGCGATGAAATCGTCGCCGCGCTCTGGACGCTGTATGTGCGAGTGAAAGGGCGTGAGGGACGCGCGCTTTCACAGGGAGCAAACGCACGTCGGAGAGCAAACGCGCGTTCTGCGCCGTGCTCCCTGAAGGGCTGCAGAAGTAGGCATCTCTTTCCTCCTTTACAATCACCATATATGTAGCGCAAACGCGCCTTCTGCCGACGCGCGAAAGGCGGTGGGGGGGGGGGGGGGGGGGGAGAGGGAAGGGAGGCGACGTTTAGCTGCGGCACCAAGTGCGTATTTATGTAAAAACGTGAGGCGAGAAGGTGGTAAAGACTTCCGACGCAGCTCGACGAGTGTCCCGTTCTGATGTCAAAAACCGAGCCGCCCCCAGAGGCTCCGGCAACAGTCACCAACGCCGCACGCGTTTTGTGCGAACATGGGCATAATGCCGACGGCGTCGACAACAGTTCTGCGTGTTGCCGGTGCTGCTGCATGTCCAAGTTTATACAGCTGATGAAGCTACTATCATTACTCCGTATAGCTCTCTACAAATTTGCTATCGCAATTGATGCTTCGCCTTTCGGGTGAAACTGCGACAACTTTTTTATCACATGCAAAGTTTTGCTTCCGACAATGAAGAGATCCACGGCATTTCATTGTCATGTTCGGTGTGATTTGCCACCTGTCTAAGATTCTGAAATCTGGAGGCTCACAGAATTAGTGCGAAGCATCCCCCCCTCTTCAATCCACCATCCGAGCACTAGTCACATTTCACTTTCGCACCTTTCGTTTAAATCCAAAACTAGACGAGTGACCGGTTGCTCGAGGCTACGAAACGAGACAGTGTGTGTGTCTACGAACGGCATTGACCACAAGAGGCCGCCGCCGTGTGGTGTGTCGCAAAGATGACGGTCGTGTTGCCATCCCGTGCCCTCGCTTTTCGGTCATTCCATCAACGAGCGTTCTTTTCAACATTTCAGATATAGCTGAAGAAGTTTACACATGTTTGTTGAAGTTCAACACGTTTACTTTTTATGCCAAAATGTTTTGTAGCATTTTGGCAACAATTTATTTTTCTTGCGCTGCGGAGCCAGAAGGCATCAATATTTTTCTTCAAAGGCATGATTCAGTCTTTCAAATGGAGTACTCATATGGCAAGACAGTGAAGTGATGCGACTGCCAAAATAACCAATATTTCAAATATTTGAACATTTCAAGCGCATTCGACACCAGCAAAAGATCAAATTACAAAGTTAGAATTTTTTTCTCGGAATGCATGAAAGTCCAGAAGCCACAATTTAAATATAGAATGGTAGCCCAGTTGATATAGTTTAGTCGAAATATATTTGAAAGTTGAAGGTTCAGCTGATCACCTGAAAAATAACCAAAGTTCAAATTTTTTGCAAAAAGCTTCGCGTTCAAGGTAAAAAGAAGTAAATTGAATGGTCGGCTTAAAATATATGTGATATATCATTAGATATCTCTGCGTGTCTGCTATTCATGTGAGATGTTACAAAAATGAATTTTTTTAAATGCAAGAAATTATTTTTGAATTTTTGTGACGACACCGGTTTTTCTATGACGTGCGCACAAGCTTGCTGGCCTTGGATGCAGATGACAGAGAAACGGTGTCATGGTCTGCGTTTCCTTGCCAAGAGACGCACACTCTAACACAATGCGGCTTGTGCTTGGTTTGTACCAGGTGAACCATGCAGCCATTGCACATGGAATATCAGGTTGCAATAAATTAATTTGTCAGGGAGTCCTGCAGAGTTAAAAGGTATGTTTCATGCAGTTAAGAAAAGATAATAATTTCACTTAAGTAGCCAGTAAATCCAGAGAGAGTGCTGATATCCGTCACGCAAAGCATGTGAATAGACGTGTAGCAGAACACTTTGTGCCCCTGGAACCCAAAGACTGTCATGAGACGATGCAAGTAGAAAACATCTTCATAATTGCAACTGAAAGCCTACACGAGCATGAACAATGTCTTCTCGTATTTTGCGTTACCACTGTTCGACAGCCTGAACATACTCGGCTATAAAATTCATATGTGCCCTGTTCAGGGTAATGTGGTCAGACGTGGTCGATGTCCACTTTTCGCATTCATAGAAAGAAAAAGAATTTTGACGTTGCTTGTGTTTGAATTAATAAAAAAAGCCAGTCAGGTGTTTTGTTTTTTTTTTGTTTATTTTCGGGCTTGTTTTATTAACAATCTCTATTTCATAGATGCAAGGCTTCATATATTTATACTGTCTGCACGATCCACGTACGAACATTTGAAAACATATTTCGCAATTAAAAGATACCATTTCGTAACTTCTTGCATGCATATAAGACATGTAGAGCTACCTAATGATGCCTGGCAAATATTTTTAGGCCGACTACCAAATTTTTACCTTGAAATACACATTCTGCAAAGCACCCTACCGCACAGGGAACCATCTCGGTCTTGATCCAGCCCCAGCCTGGATGACGACCAGTGTAGTCAGATTGACCGGACTGAGGGCTTTCCGCCTGCTTTCAGCAAAAGAGCTTCTCTCTTCGTTTGTTGCACATTTGCGAGAATGCCCGGTGCATGAAAATGGCGCCTCCACACTGAGGAATATCTTTTCCCCCTCAAATTATCCATTTGCCAAAGAAGCCATGCACACTTTCGAGCTGCCTACTGATATGGGCATAAAATATAAAATCGGATTATGAATTTTGGGACCCATGTTCATCTCTTGTGAAATCACCCGTTTGTATTAGAAAGTACTGCCGATTGAAACAGCAGTGTGCTTTGGCATTCTGGTGCATTTCACGTGTGCATCCTCCTTTTTGTACATTTTGTGACAGCGTCGGGGACACTGGCCTTTATGAATGCCACCAGCAGGTAACAGCTTTGCACTTGCAGGTGGAAGGAGCAAGAGAGCTACGTAGAGTATTTGGAGAGCCAGGCGGGGAGCTCAGCAGCCAGCAATCGTGAGTACCTTTCCTTTCTTGCTTTGAGGGGCATCTGGCAAAATTATGGGGACAGCAGGCTCGTCATGACAGGCATATATATTTCCATGTCTTAAAAAAATGTCACAGTTTCGCCCTAAGGGCGAAGCAATGAATGCGATAGCAACACAGCAATGTCATACGAAGTAAGGTGAGCGGCTTTGGTAGCAATATGAATTGTAGTAAACATGAGCTGATTAAGTAAGCAGGTGTGCTGCGGCATAAGTAGACCGACATGAAGAGAGGCTCGATGACCACGAGAAGGCGCCTGTGAAACGGTGGTGTTGATGAAAAGCGCTTCCCGTGGGCAGCGCACGTGCGAAGGGACACACCTGTAGCGCTGCACTGCCGATCCGGGCAGCATTACATGTGTAGCGTGCGTTGGAAAATGTAGCCTGACTATCACTAACTGAATGAACAAGCGTGGTGTGAGCGCGCACAAACAAACATGAATAGATCACACTGAATGACTGCAGACGACTGTCAAAACGCTGGCAGCTAGCCCATACGCTGCAGCGGGCGAAGGTACGTGCGGTCTATCGCTTCAACAGAAACTGAGCGGCGAATGCACGGTGCATAAAGGTCAGAGCCGTGTGGAGATAAGAGACGGTGTGGCGAGGGACGAGCGCGGTTGTTGGCAGAGTAGAAATGCCCCCCCGCTCCCTACAGCGCTGGCTTCCCGCTTCCTTGCTTGCGCGTGGGAGATTGAGTGCGTTCGCTCTCCGTGATAGCTCCCCGCACGCTTCCGCTCGGGCATACGGCGCGCGGTGAAGATTTTATCTATACGGCAACGGCGACGCCGACGGCAGAAATCCGGTTGAAGTGTCCATATAATTGCTATCGCAATTAAAGCATGTTGTTTGAATTGCTTGAGCAATATGTGCTCTTGTGGCTCGTGTCGGCTAGACGTAGCAGAAGTAAAGACGTGTAAAGGTTAGTTTGCAGAATGCATACAACAAACCTAAAAGAACTCCTCAGGATGTCTGGCAACTGTGGAAAGTAAGGGAAAATTAGCATTTTACTGCGACAATGTGTTGGTGTAGATTTCGCACACAAAAGTGGCAGGCATGGCATCACCATTTTTTTTATCGCCCGCAATACGGAAAAAGCATGGCCTTTCAGATTTGTTTCCTTTACTGGGGCTGTCCCTGTGTGTTGAGGGACGAGATGTGTGGATCAATTCTTGGTGCCGTCACCCTACTCTTTCGCTGAGGTATGCCTAGGGTAGTCTCTAAATGTAAGGCCAGTTTGAGTCGCATGTGGTTCACTGCACCTCACGCACCAGTTCGTGGTGCACTGTTGTACCACAGTTGTTGATTGTGATGCACACAATGTGGGCAGTGGGAGGAGGGGGGAACTCTCCCTAACTTTTTCATCAAGGTTTCAAAACGTCTGTGCTGGGACTGAGCAGATGCCGCCGAACAAGCGGGCACAGCTTCGTGTGCACTGGCTATTGTGCTGTGCTGGCAACACCGTAGCATTTTTGGCACCGGCTCTGTAAACTACATGGAAAAGGAACGCGGCACGCACGTTAATGTTCGGCATCGCGTTTTTGTGTGCATATTTTTTTGCAGTTTCCACGATGTGGGCTTCAGAGCCACATCTGGCAACAATGTCTTGCTGTTTCAGCTGAACCGTATTCCCAGGTATTTGTGGAAGTGGTAGGCATTAATCAAACAGTGCTCCGAATGATAAACAACAAGTGCTGTTAATAAAGGCTCCCTAAATTTAACTGGACCATGCTCAAGAACGACAGCTTCGGGAAGACTTCCAATCTTCGATGACATTAGGAAGGAATGATTTATTGAATGCAAGTGTTGTACCACGAAGACGAATGCTTTTGGAATTAAATGGGCGACGAGAGGGCATAAATACTAGCAGTGTGTGCCATGCAGATGAGCAGAGTTGAAATGTGTAACAAGCCGCGTCGTGCTATTTTCCGTCTGTCTGCTGAAGACCCAAGAGATGATTTAATATGAGAAACGCTGAGATATTTATCGTATTTTGATATAAACCGAGCAGCACGATTTTGGACTGACTCAAGAGAGCTAGTAAGGTAATTCTGGTAGGCGTTCCATATAGAGGAGGCAAATTCAAGTTTGCTCCTAATGAACGTTTCATAGGCTATTCTAATTCAGGAGGGGAAAGGGATAGTGTTCTTTTGAGGTAATAAAGTGACGTTGAGGCATCTGCTACAAGTTTCAAAATGTGGTCGGGCCACGATAATTTACTGTTTATGAGAATGTCTAGGTAGCGATAGGAATCTGCTTGGGATGTGTCTTTAGAGTTGAGTGAATACTGAAAGACGAGATTAGCTCTTTTGCGTGAGACAACCATACATTTGCACTTTGAGACATTGAACGGCAGCACGTTGTAACGATCGTGTTCGTCCGTTACATTGCCTCTTTGTGAAGCCTTTCGTGGGATGGTCCCGCGAAGCGTGCTAATGGGCATGTGTCACAGCTGTCCCCGATTCGTCGTCGGCGCGAAGTCGATCGACGGGGTAGGCAAGCTGGTTGGTCGTTCCGTACTGAAGCGAACACAGTGAAGAGAGTCAGAGTCGGGAGTAAACAAAAAAACAAGATATTTATCGGCTGATAAATATACACAAATTAATAAAATAAAATAGACTAGACAAACTAACACAACTGAACTTAATATAACACAATTATGAAGACAAATAAATGCCAGCAATTAACAGTAGATATAAAAATGAAACAGTGCGAGGATCAAATACACAAGAATACACTTAACAGTATTTCACTAAAGCAAAGTTCAAAAGAAAACAAATGGTGTCATACGCATGGCCGGGCAGCAGCAGCAAGTCCATAAACCGTGAAGTCGGTGCACAAAGCTTTCCCGAAGAATGCTGGCAGTCCGATCTTGTCGAGGTGGATGTGAATTGCTGAGCTGGGTTTCCCGGGAGTCTAGATCGGACGTCTTCTCTCAAGCAGGTTGAGCTAACTTGAGGCGAACTACCGTGAGCTTCGTTGCAGATGCTGGTTTGACATGTCGTACATCAACAAGTTCCTCGGAGTTCCGACGTGGCCAGGCGGCCCAGGCGATACTGGACGGCACTAGCCCCCCAACGGCTTCTCAGCAGCGCATAGGTTCAACTTCTAGACTAATCAGCAGGGCTAAATAGCCTCTCCTTTTCCTAGTTCCCTATGTAGGGAAACTGCCGCTATGTAGAGTTCTCCGAATTCAGGGCTCTTTGCTCCCAACAATCTTGGCCGCGTCCCTTTCAACATGGACGAAGAACCGCAGATTCTCTCTCCCAATGTCAAGGGCCAAGGTGGAACCCGGCATACCACGCAGACATACACGCACACTTCTGGGTCCGTAATCGGCATGTCGCGTCTGGAATTGAGATGGCAGTCCGAGCGGCCACGACGCTTTTGACGCCCGTAATTCGGCGTGTCGATGTCAAATAAATTATACGCTGCACAGTCAGGAGCCCACGTTTTTGACGCTCGTAATTCGGCGTGTCGTTAATCAGCGTCCAAACCATTCGAAAATATGCCGCTCCGTGACAGCATGCAACATATTCCTGCGCTCCGCCGACCCTAAGCCAAAGAGGAGGTAGCTTGTTCTGCTTGCGGCCGAATATCCACGCTGCCTGATGACGCTAGCATTGCAACATTAGGGCCATCTTCGTTCTACTTTGCGACTACATCGACTACCGGCGGCGCACAGCTCCTTGGGGAAGCTGAATCATAGGAGACGTGATGGCTAGGCCAGGAAAACAGCGGACGCGAGGGAACAGCGTCCCCACAAGCTCGATATAAGGAAGTTGGTCAAATCGATACCTTAATTCGTTATATTGAAATTTCATTTTTTTTGTGAAAGTAAGTACAGCGGCCGATGAATTTTTGTTACACAGAAGGGGCCGTGAAGTTTTCCAAATTATCGGGCAGTCGGAAAAAAACGAATTTCGAGAGAACAAATTTTTATTTTAGTGAATTTGAGCGTCCGTGACGAAAGATAATGTCATGCTGTGTTGACTTCACATGAGCAGTATGAAGCAAAGCGTTTACTCTGCCATTGTGGCCATTAGTGTCGCCCACAGTGGATTGACGTTATCAGCAGATCCGCACAGTTCGACCAGTGCAGCATCAAAATCCATTGGACGCCACAGAGAAAGGTTCGCCTTAAAATTGCATGAAAGCAAGGCGAAGAGCGACAACCTGTTGTCCGTGCCCGCAGTTTGACACAGAAAGAAAAGCGATGGTCGACAGCCTACAAAAGAGCCGTCTTACGCACAGGACCTTTGAAGACGTCGTTTTCCCCGGAGGGGCCCGCGGCAATCGGGAAGAGAGCCTGCCGATAGCCTTCCTGCGAAACACGGGGCTCATCGACACCTGGTGACACACCCCCGATCTCAACTCGAAGGAGGATCAGGCGGAACAATTGCCGGCTATGTATGCCCCGCCTGCTTCACCACCTCCGTGGCCGCCACGTTGGTTGCATTTTGCGACATTGTGCGCACGTCATCTTCGAGAAACTGAGCAAGATCTCGCACGTTGTCTGAAGCTTGGGTAGTTGTTATGCATTATTTCTAGTGTTGGTTCTAGGAGCAAAAAGGTCACAGATGCGCCTGCAAGGCGAAGCATTGATAGCAATAGCAAAGTATTAGGTTTGTTGTTTTATCCGCCGTATGAATCGCAGTAATCATTCGCTTACTGAATGAACCAGCATGGTGGCACGCGCGAACAGGCCAATTCGAACAGATCTCGCTCGTTGCTGCAACGCTGGCATGATGAAGCACTCTGGTAGCCTCCAACAACGCGTCTTGGAAACTCGAGATGACCCAGCATCGGAAGAGAGTGCACGTGGAGCCATCACACTGCGAGAGGAATGTAGAGAAAACTGGGAGGTGTTTAGAATGACCTTGCATTGTAACACCTCTTTTTCATAGGGCCTGTGCAATTCGCAAACGCAGTGAACACATGAGATTTGGAAAGTGTATCATAAAGAAACATATAGGTAAAGAGTATCTGCGGCCGAGCTACTGCACTGCCACCAGCGCCCCGAGTGGCTGGTCAGACCACTAATTTTATCTTCCGAGTTTTTGGACGCGTGGTTTCGCTCTGTTTTGGTTTAGGTTTCGATAGGAATGCTTTCGAGTCTGGTTTACTTTTGGCTGGTAAAATGCTCAACTACGTCGTCTATAGTGGAGCTCAAGAGCGTTAACATTTCATTTTTAAGCGCGCCAAACATACAGACGTAATGAGCTCGCGGAGCGGAACTTTCTTACTGGAAAAACCGCCAAGCTTCTCGAAGAACCTAAGCAAGCCTGAATTAGCTCATGCAGATTGGAAAAATAGTACTATCAGAGCTGTTTTGAGAGCAATTTTTTGGTGTTCTTGAGCCGCTTTCCTCAGTTGCACATAATAGGAAACAGTGGTCCCATACACAAAAAGTTTATTTTTTCTTGTTTATATTGGGAATCGCACAGAAAAAATACTGGATCACACACTTGATGAAGACAAACACACAGACCACAAGAATCTTTTAGCCATCACAGGCAAGTAAAACTGGCTCTTGCGAACCGGCCCAGGCGCATGCATTATGCATATACAGTGAGGTAAATGGCCTTCACAAAACGCTCTAGCCGTGCCAAATAACCACCATCAAGTTTTTTTGATGATACGGGTGAGCCACAGATAACAAATTCTGTGCGTTAGACCGAATGTGTTGCAAGTAGCTTTTGGAAAATTAAGCATTGGAAGTAATGCACATGCTCTTCTGCAAAAGACTGGTACAAAAACAAAAGGGTGGCTGCACTGTAAGTGGACGCCACAGCTCATATTCTATGCTACCCGTGCAAAATTCACTCACCCAGCAGAACAAATGTCTCGCTAGCAACGCAAGAAACGAGAAAATTATTTCTGCATGCAAAAGGAAAGAAACACTTTACCGCAAAAGTGAGCCAACGCGTTGAAAAGCACGGTGGGGTGGTCATAATAAGCGGCGCATCAACGTCTCTATGGAAACGGGATGCGTGGACATGACCCGGTGGATGTATGATAAGCTTTCTACCTTTGAGGTGAAGTGGAAGCGGACTTGGCTACGGCATCTTGCGGGTGGTCAGACCCCGACTTGCTCGGCCACAAAACGGCTCGAGTGTCCGCTCTTTACGTAAATATGTTTCTCTATGAGTGCATGTCATTCAAAAGAAAAGTCCCGCGTTTGTTTCTGTTGTGTTTTTACTTATTAGTTGTTTACACATGTTGTTTGTTATCCTTAGTGCTTTTTTGTTGTTGTTTAGAAGTGCCTTCAGTTGGCCCATGTGATTCATTTAGTGATAGTTGCTGGCTGGCCATAGCGCTTGCCTCATTTGGTGCCTGACGACACGCAGCTTGCCTGGTTCCCCCCTTGGGTATATTTTCATTCTTAGAATGAAAGCACCAGTTGATGGTCAGTGCTCGTGTAGTTGTCTTGTTGTTCCATGTGAAGTGTGATGACAATGATTGTGCAGAGGAGCTGGTGAGCCTGCGGGAGTCCGAGGAGAAGCTGAAGCAGCAGCAGTTGGAGGCCACACGACGAGAGAATGTGCTTGTCATGCGGCTCACCACCAAGGAGCAGGAGATGCAAGAGTGTGCGGTGAGTGCATTATAGTGTCACAAAGATAATTAATTCGAGCTCGCCGCAAGAGAACAGCCTTCTTTAATGATGGCCGACACTCAAGAGAACGTGCGCACACCTGCGCCCTTCGTCGTCTTCTCTCCGGCAATCTTGTGCCTGTAGTGGGCAGCTTACTTCGCGTCATTACTCCCCACGTGAAAATCGCCCGTCCCGGTTGCCGTTCGGAGAGGGTAAAGGGTGACAGAGGGCGTGGGAGCGAGTTGCATCAGAGGGGCACTTCTTCGCGAGCGTAGTATGGCTTCATCAGTACTACGTGGACAATCTCGGCTCGTGCCCGCCGTTGGCTCGAGCTCATATTAGTACTCTATAAGGCAGGGGTTCTCAAGCATGTTCGTTCCAGGGAACCCTGCTAAGCTCCATGAAGCGCCAAGGAACCCCCCCCCCCCTCCCCGATTTAAACGAATTAAAATGTCCTAATTAACCGAATGTCGAATTATCCAGGGTATCAAGAACACAATAAATGACTGCTTACTACGTCAACACATTTTTATTTAATGAATGAATCAGGAGATCTTGTTTCTATTTTGCCCAAGAGCAGTGCGGCACCCGCCGCGGTGGCTCTTCGCTAAGGCGTTGCGAGGCTGAGCACGAGGTCGCTGGATCGCATCCCGGTCGCGGCGGCCGCATTTCGATGGAGGCGAAATGCAAAAACGCCCGTGTGCTTGCGTTGTAGTGCATGTTAAAGAATCGCAGGTGCTCAAAATTAATCTGGAGCCCTCCACTACGGCGTGCCTCACAATCGGAACGGTTTTGGCACGTAAAACCCTAGAAAGAAGAGCAATGCGGAAGCTGAAATTCTCATCATTCCATGACTGATTAGAGCTAGCAGCGGCGAAGGCCTCCCGACATCCTTCGCAGCACGGCCGCAGCACGTGTCTTTATCCGAGACACGCTTTTCACTACCGCGCACACATCGCGGTTATTATTTAGCTAGTGAGCTGGTTGCCAACAAATTGTCGGCCCATCGCGATGTAGCCGGCGCTCTTCATCTTCGACAGCTTTGCACTGAGTCAAAGCAAACTACTGCTTGCCGCAACCGCTGTGGACAAAACTGCGGCCGTTATCGACGCGATTTTGGACGGCGACCTTGCGGTTCAAAAGGCAGGTGGCCGATGTACGTACCAAGTCAAAACGAAACCGTTTGCTGCAACAAGTGCACACGAAACCAGGGTCGCTATCGACGCGATCATGGATGGGGACTACGTAGTTGTGAAGGCACGCGGCTGACGCGCGCACCGAGCCAAAACGAAACTACTGTGTGCTGCAGCCGCTGCAGACGAAACTGAGGTGGCTATCGACAGGATCACAGATCGCGACTGCGCACCAATAGAGGCACGTGGCTAGCCACCAACGCGGTGTTACGCGCGGCGATTAACGAAAGAATAAAGGCTTTGAGGGCACAATTAGGCACTAAGAGTTCCGGCGTTGCTGTCAGTCACGTGTCGCGTACGATTGCCGCTGAGGACCATGGCACTGCATCACTTCGTTTTTAGACGCTAGGGCTGTTTTTGCTCTTTTGCGGCACGCATTTGTGGTGCCCTGCACATCCTTTTATGCCTCCAAAGTATACGTCAGTGCGCACCCTATCGGCACCTATACCCTATCTACAAACGGGAGAAAAGCGCACTGTGGTAAGTTACGGCCTCCGAGATTCAACTGTGAAAACTTATAAAGTTAAATTATGGGGTTTTACGTGCCAAAACCACGATCTGATTATGAGGCACGTCGTAGTGGGGCACTCCGGAAAATTTCGTCCACCTGGGGTTCTTTAACGTCCACTTAAATCTAAGTACACGGGTGTTTTCGCGAAAACTTAGGCGCGCTGCCCATGGCTACCCATTTTCGGAGGTTGGGTGGCTACAAGCTGCTTGCGGATTTATTGCGCAGTTCGCGCGTTGCCGTTACGCACTGTGATGTGCTTTTTGACACTCGGGCATGGGCAACAGAGGTTCTGTGGATCAAGTGCACCTCGTGTTCGCCGTTTTAGCCACTTGGCGAGCGCGGGGCCACGAAAAATTTATTAGTGGCTCGTGGAACTCCGAGCAGGGGCCTGCGGAACCCCAGGGGGCCACGGAACCCACTTTGAGAACCCATGCTCTAAGGGACGACCTCGTAGTTCACGTCGCTGAGTCGCCTGACGATCTTGTACGGGCCGAAGTATCTGCGCAGTAATTTTTCCGACAGCCCCTGATGACGAACGGGTGTCCACACGCACACGTAGTCGCTGTGTTCGTACTGAATGTTCCTTCGGCCACTGTTGTAACAGCGGGCGTCGGCACTTTGCTGGTTGTGGATCTGGTTGCGAGCAAGCTGTCGAACTTCTTCGGCTATCTGGACGATGTTGTCAGCGTTGTCACTTCTTGTTGTTCCGTTGTCTACCGGGAGCGTGGCGGCGTCTAAAGGTGTTGTTACGCAGCGCCCATAAACCAGTTCAAATGGTGTGAATCGGGTGGTTTCCTGCACAGTCGTATTATATGCGAATGTAACGTATGGTAGAATTTGGTCCAAGGACTTGTGCTCTACATCAACGTAGATCGAGATCATATCGGCCATAATTCTGTTGAGGGGTTCGATTAGTCCATTAGTTTGTGGGTGATAGGCCGTGGTTTTCTGATGATTGGTGTGGGTCAGCGTGACGATCTCCTGCGTTAAGTCAGCAGTAAACGCTGTTCCTCGATGGTTATTAAGATGTAAGGGGCCCCTCATGTACAAAAAAACATCGCAACTTCTGTAGCGGTTCCGCGGGGCACAGCTTTGGTTTCTGCGTACCGCGTTAGGTAGTCGGTTGCAACGACTATCCATTTGTTTTCTGCGGATGACGTAGGGAACGGACCGAGGAGATCCATTCCCACCTGTTGAAACTGTGCTAAAGGAGGGTCCAGGGGTTGCAGAAGACCAGCAGGTTTCAGAGGTGGAACCTTGCACCACTGACAATCATGGCAACTTATCACGTAGTGCTGAACGGACGAGAATGGTTGTTGCCAGTAATACTTCTGGCGTATGCGCGCTAACGTCCTGGCGAAACCTAAGTGTCCGGCACACGGGTAGTCATGACACGCCTGCGTGCTTCGCGCAGTGAAACTGGGACGACAAGAAGGAACGTTTCTTGGCTGTTGTCGAAGTTCTTTTTGTAGAGCACGTGGTTCCGGAGGCAGTAAGAAGTCAGACCTCGTGACATCGGTCGTGGGACAACAACGTCGGCTCCTTGAAGGTATCTGATGAGGGGAAGCAATGTACTGTCTGCACGTTGGAGGTCAGCCACCTCGACAGTGTCTACTACACCAAGAAACGGGAATTCTTGCTCTAAGTCACTGGGCTTACAAGGTATAGGTGCATGTGAGAGGCAGTCAGCGCCACCGTGCTTCTGTCCGGATCGATATACCACTGTGACGTCGTACTCCTGAAGGCGGAGGCTCCAACGAGCGAGGCGGCCTGAAGGGTCCCTAAGACTCGCAAGCCAACACAGTGAGTGGTGTGGTCACTTACTACACGAAAAGGTCGGCCGTAAAGGTAGAGTCGGAACTTGCCGATGACCCAAATGACAGTTGAACACTCCTTTTCTGTTGTGGAATAGTTGACCTCCGCCTTTGTGAGACTGCGGCTCGTGTAGGCTAGTACTCGTTCAGCGCCTTCTAGCCACTGAACGAGTATAGCACCGAGCCCCACGTTGCTGGCCGGGGTGTGGATTTATTTCTGTGTCAGCCTTGTCGTCGAAATGCGCGAGTACGGGGGCTGTGTGCAGTCGCTTCCGCAATTCTGTAAAGGCTTCCTGTTCTTCCGTCCACTCGAAGGGTACATCTTGGTGTGTCAGTCACGTGAATGGTTCGGCGATCCTTGAAAATCCTTCGACAAAACGACGGTAGTAAGCGCAGAGAGCTAAGAATCGCTGAACTGCCTTCTTGTCTGTTGGACGCGGGAACTCAGTGTGGGCAGCTAGCTTCTCGGAGTGTGGCCGAACACCACGGGGGCTGACTACGTGTCCAAGAAACTTTAGCTCCTGAAAGCCAAAATGACAATAGTAAGCTGCTCTCTGGTATCCAAGGGGAACAACACTGCTAGGATATTCATGGCGTTGCCTGGTGCTGTGAAATTGCCTGCACATTATGCAAAATGGAAACTGCATTCATGGCAGCAAGCTGGTTGGTGGCAACAGTGCACCATTACGAGAGCCAATTTAAATGTGTTACCCTACATGCTACGCTAAGGAGCCATATCACGCATTCCAAAGATTTTGACACGATCAACTCGGAAGTGATTAGCCCGGGCCTGTGTGATTGTTGTAGTCATCAAGAAGTCAGAATATCAGATGCATGGAGAATGTCAATAAAGCTGCCGTTTGACAGGTGTGTGAATAAATGGGAAGCATGCATTATGCTGAAACAACACACATTCCAAGGATATTCTGTGGTTCAAGTGTGCTGGAAGGTTCTTGAGCAGATGCACGATGTGGCATTTGCGGCAGCATACTATGTGACAGTGCTTGAGGTTTTTGCATGCACCGTCTCAAAAAAAAAAAAAAACGAGGACTTGTGCGATAGATACATGATGCCCAGCTTGATTCACGCGTAGGCAAATCATACATGCGACATACTACGGATCACTTTGCTGCTAGCCTTGGCACTGCAGACAAAACCCAGAGCATTGAGAACCAGATCTGTGCGGTTTTCAGTGTGGCCTCTGAGATGGCTGCACTGTTAATCTCTGAGGTCATGCTCCCACCAGATGCACGCAGTGTGTGCTTAGCGTGTGAACCTCGATATATCGGAATGTGCGGGGATTTCAAAATAGTTTGATATAGCCAGAACTCGATAAACAGTCGTGGACTGATTTTCCAAACCTTGCGGGAAATGAAAAATAGTCCGAAAAATCTAAGTCTCAAAAACTCGTTGACCCAAAAAAATACAGGTTTAATCATCATCCGCCTGTATTTATGTCCACTGCAAGACTAAGGCCTCTCCCTGCCATCTTCAATTACCCCTGTCTTGCGCTAGCTGATTCCAACTTGCACCTGCAAATTTCCTAACTTCACCACGCCACCTTGTTTGCTACCATCCTCGACTGTGCTTCCGTTCTATTGTTATCCATTCTGTAAATCTATTAGTCCACCGGTTATCCGTCCTACGCATTACATGGCCTGCCCAGCTCCATTTCTTTCTCTTAATTTTAATTAGAATATCGGCTATCCCCGGTTCGTTCTCTGATCCACGCCACTCTCTTCCTGTCTCTCAATGTTAGTCCTACGATTTTTCGTTCCATCACTCTTTGTGAGGTCCTTAACTTGTTCTCGAGCTTCTTTGTTAACCTCCAAGTTTCTGCTCCATATGTTAGCACCGGTAGAATGCAATGATGTACACTTTTCTTTTCAATGACAGTGGTAAGCTCCCAGTAAGCATTTGGCGATGTCTGCCGTATGCACTCCAACCCAATTTTATTCTTCTGTGAATTTCCTTCTCATGATCAGGGTGCCCTGTGAGTAATTGACCTAGATAAACGCACTCCTTTGTAGACTCTAGAGGCCGACTGGCCATCCTGCATTCTTGTTTCCTTGCCAGGCTATTGAACATTACCTTTGTCTTCTGCATATTAATCTTCAACCCCAGTCTTACACTTTCTTGGTTAAGGTCCTCAATCATTTGTTTTAATTCGTCCCCATTGTTGCTGAATAGGACAATGTCATCTGCAAATTATTAGGCTTAGAAAGTATTAGACTTAGAATGGCCTAAAAACTCTCTAATAATGCCCTGCCTATACTAAGCTTGGAGGCGATCATATTTGCTTGGATCTGCACAAGACTGATGTCGTCTCTGTACACAGTCGACAAGAGCGTCACTGCGTTGGCGATCTCCGTTGGCGGAGATAGAACAAACGAGCTCCGTTACTGCACACCACTTGGCTCTCACGAAGGCACAGGAGGTGGCGACTAAAGTCTAGATTTTCTGCTTTCTTAAAAAGCAAGAAATATCTATAGGGGCGTTGATCATACAAATGCGAAGCCGGACAAACTCATAAAGATGTGACGCCTCCGAGACACACCTGTTCTGAGGGCCCACCACGTCCGAAATAGTAAGTGAAACTTAAAAAAAAATATTTAAAAAAAACTGATCTCGCGGTGATTATCACGATGGTGGTAACCGAAAAAAGAAAGAAAAAAAAGAAACTGCCGTCCCTTGGAGCATTTCTCTGCAAACTCTGCACGCTCTTTTCAGTCCAGAGAGCAAGTGAACCTAAAATCAAGCTTTGCACTTAATTGCTAGCATGCACTACGAATCTGTGGCAATCTTTTCCCACTACTTTTGCGTTCCTATTATCTACAGGGTGATCATTTTTAAGTTTTACGGAATTTTAAAGAATCCCCTGTGGCAGCTAGCTTAGTTCTTATCGTTGAGCTGGGTTATTCAAATAGGCGGACATTAGTAGCACGAGAAATCATATTTTATGAAGATGACAACATTGTTGCCACTGATCTTAATCATGTTGGTGAGGGCTCTTCTGTTGCGGCGTTCAAAGACAAGGAGAATGAGGTACTTGGTGTCGTCTCTGCGTCCTTGTATTCAAGGTTGGTCTTGTCGTGCAGAATCGGATATGGCGCACTGTTTCCAAAAACCTTACCATCGGGACGTCTTATTAGGCTCATCATTGTAAAAAACAAACACAAATCACGACGTCATGTGTTTAAGTCAACAGCACTCTCACCTATGACGAAAAAGAAATATCAATTTCTTTTAACGAATACTTCAAATCTGCTTTCACTAATGATAATGGCATACTGCCTGCTTTCGAAACATGTTTACCTCCGATGCCTGATCTTGTCATTAGCGAGCAAGGTATTATTAAAATGCTTTTGAATCTCGATACCAAGGAGTCTCCGTATCCGATAAAATGCCAAATGCATTCCTAACAAGGTATGCAGACTGGGTACCCAAGTACTTGTCTATATTATTTTCAAGATTTCTAAACGGACAGGTTCTGAACGACTGGAGGATGGCCAGAGTTCAACCAGTTCATAAAAAGGGTAAGCAACAGTGCATCAATAATTATTGGCCAATCTCACTAACATCGACAACTTGCAAAATTATGGAGCACATAATACATACCCACATTTCTGATTTTCTTGAAAAACATAATTTTATTACAAATCGTCAGCACGGATTCCGGAAACGTTATTCTAACGTTATTCTACTTGCACTCAATTAGTCCAAACTGCACATGACTTTGCAAACTCTATTAATAACGGAAACCAAACAGATGCCATTTTTCTGGATTTCACGAAAACATTTGATAAAGTTTCTCACAAAAAGCTGCTTTCCACAATTATTAGCACAATAAAAAAATGTCGCAGCTTCGCCCGAAAGCCGAAGCATCAATTGTGATAGCAAATAAGTAGAGAGCTATTCGGAGTAGGAATAGTAGTTTCATCGGCTGCATAAACTTGGACACATACACTTACTAACTGAATTAACAAGCGTGGTGTCAGTGCGCACAAGCAAACATGAATAGATCACACCGAATGACCGCAGACGACGACTGTCAAAATGCTGGCCGCAAGCGCAGCCGCCGCAGCGGGCGAAGGTTCGTGCGGTCTATCGCTTCAACGGAAACTGAGCGGCAAATGCACGGCGCATACAAAGGTCAGAGCCATGTGGAGATTGCTTTTAAGAGACGGTGCGGGCGACCGCCACAGCTGGGCAAAGTACAAGTGCAGTTGTTGGCAGAGTAAAAGCTGCCGCCCTCCCCGCCCCCCCTCCCTCCTGCGCTGCCTTCCCGCTTTCTTGCTTTCATGTGGGAGATTGAGTGACCAGTTTCCCTTGCACCCAGTTCCAACATAGGTACGCATTTGGTGCCGCAGCGCAGCGTCGCCCCGCCTCCCTCCCTCCCATACCCTCACGGCCTTTCGCGTGACGGTCGCATTTGCTTTCTGCTGTGCGCTCGCTCTCCGTGATAGCGCGCGTCCCCCGCGCGCTTTCACTCGTGCATACGGCGCGCGGCTACGATTTTATTGCCCTTGGACTTGATACGGAACCTCACGGCGATGACGACGGCAGAAATCCGGTTGAAGTGTCCATATAATTGCTATTGTAATAAAATGACATTACTAATTGGATTTCAACATATTTGAGTAACCGTCAACAATATACCACTTTTCGTGACCACCAACGGAGTAAGATAAGACAGGAGCATCGACTCTGCACGTCTGGAAGGGACACGCTCTGCAACACCAGTTCCTGCTTCACAGCATGTTCACCAGATGGCGCTACGGATGAGGAAAAAACTATGGAGGGGAGATGCGGCCCCAACGAACTAAAGGAGCAGAGGTGTGGGTGGGCGAAGCCAAGAAAAAAAAAGTTAGGGTCTCTTTGTAGTTGCTATAGCAACGACGCCTTCTTTGTCCGTTTTGTCGTCTGCAGCATGTTCACCAGATGGCGCTACGGATGAGGAAAAAACTATGGAGGGGAGATGCGGCCCCAACGAACTAAAGGAGCAGAGGTGTGGGTGGGCGAAGCCAAGAAAAAAAAAGTTAGGGTCTCTTTCATCATCATCATTTATTGTCCCTTAAAGACCCCTTTCAGGGTATTACATAAGGGGGGGGGCGAAAGGCATCAATAAACACTACAGTCATTATTATACAATAGTTCAGTGGTAAGCAATGATACAAATGACTAGTTACCCAAACAATCGCAAACAAACAAAAACAAAACAGGTAGCACAATCGGCAGTAAAAGAGGCAGCACAACCGGCAGTACAACAGAACAGTACAAAAGGGAGAAAGTAGGGTAACAGCGCAGTGGTGGTAAGTTAAGGGTTTAAGTAACATGACAATAGGTGCCTAAATTTATCTGAATCACGCTCATGTACTATGTCATCGGGTAGCGCGTTCCATAGTTCAATAACGGTAGGTAAGAAAGATTTGTTAAATGAATTAGTGGTCCCGTGTAAGCGTTGTAGACTCAGGTTGTTGAACAAACGGTGAGAAGTGCGGTTGGGTGGAAGTAAAAATGTGTTCCTAAGGTGTGGGAAGTTATAATACAGTTTGTGGAAAAGGCAAAGTTGTGAAATCTTCCTACGAAGTATTAGACTAGGGATGGTGAGGGATGACTTAATGCCACTTATACTCACATGCCGGTCATAGTTTGAAGCAATAAACCGTGCCGCGCGATTCTGCACTGCTTCAAGCGAGTTAATAAGGTAAGACTGGTGGGGATTCCAAATT
Source organism: Dermacentor silvarum (assembly GCF_013339745.2). Taxonomy (NCBI): domain Eukaryota; kingdom Metazoa; phylum Arthropoda; class Arachnida; order Ixodida; family Ixodidae; genus Dermacentor; species Dermacentor silvarum. The sequence goes on along the minus strand of NC_051161.1, from coordinate 171,230,795 downwards.
GCGGAGGCATACTCAAGTTTTGTCCGAATAAACGTTTCATAGGCGAGCTTACGTACGGGAACAGGAGAAGGAAAAATCGATCTTTTAAGGAGGCCAAGTGATTTGGAGCAGTCCTTTATAAGATTCGTTATGTGTGCACACCACGTAAGTTGATTAGTGATTGTAACACCGAGGTAACGGTAAGAGTCAACTTGAGTGAGGGCGGAAGAGTTAATAGAATACGGGTGGTTAATGATTTGCCGCTTGCGAGTTACACACATGTACTGGCATTTAGAAGTGTTGAGGGACATAAGCCAAAGCGAGCACCAATTTACTATTTTGTTTAAGTCTTCCTGGAGTATTAGTTGGTCATTCTGAGAGGATATGCGCCGATACAGGACACAGTCATCAGCGAATAACCGGATTGACGAAAGAATGCTGTTAGGGAGGTCATTTATAAAAATTAGAAACAGAAGTGGCCCAAGCACGGAGCCCTGTGGAACACCTGACAAAACTGGACTACTTGACGACTTATAGTTATCGATGACAGTGAACTGTGAGCGGTTTGTAAGAAAGCATTCAATCCAGGACAATACAAGGGGGTCAAGTTTAAGGCAAGCAAGTTTCGCTGTTAGACGACGATGGGCGACACGATCGAACGCTTTTGCAAAGTCAAGATAGATAACATCAGTTTGAAAACGGGAATCGAGGTGAAGGTGAAGGTCTGTGGTGAATTCGAACAGTTGTGTTTCACATGAGCGACCTCGTCTAAAACCATGCTGATTGGGAAAGAAAAATGAATGCTTATCTAGATGAGATGAAATGTTGGAATACAATATATGCTCTAGAAGTTTACAAGGTATGCAGGTTAAGGATATAGGGCGATAGTTACATGGGTTGGAACGGCTACCGGTTTTGTGTATAGGTACGACATGGCTGATCTTCCAGTCACTCGGAGTAGTGGAATGGGCGATGGATTGAGTAAAAATCAATTGTAGGAAGCGGCTAGATTGCCATTTGGTGCCTTTTAAGGCTTTAGCCGTTATGCCATCTGGGCCTGGCGCACTGGAAAGTTTAAGGTTATCGATTAAATTCGAGATACCTTGAGTAGTTATAATAACAGCCGGCATTTCTGAGTAATGAGTAGCTGGCAAGGTAGGAATATTGGTAGGAGGTTCATGAGTGTGTACCGAGCAAAAATAAGAGTTCACGACATCGGGACTCTGATCCCCTGGGACAGGTGACCCATCTGGGTTGATCAACGCGATACCATGACATGAAGTACGTTTAAGTGATAATGAGTTCCAGAATTTGCGAGGGTTATCACGCAGAATGCCCAGCAGATCCTGGTGGAAATATTTGCGTTTAGATTGCCTCAGCAAACTTGTGTATTCCCGAAGTACCGTAAAGTATTTTTCCCATTTTTGCGGATTGTTACGTCGTTTGAGTTCGCGGAAAATGCGCTTTTTTTTTCTAGATAGTTTTCTAAGGCTGTTCGAGTACCAGGGCCTGCTGGCATCACCACGAATACGCACAAGAGGAACATAAGCATCAATAAGAGACAGAAGTTTTTGTTTATAAAGTAACCAGCTTTGCTCAACTGTTCTGGAAGAGGCTAATTGATGGAAGTCTACAAAGAAGGATTCAAGTTGATTGTTAATTTCGGGAAAGTTTGCTTTGTTGTAATCTCGGATATATTTAGTAGACGGCTGGCGTGCAGGGAGCTCAATAGCTATGTTAAAAAACAGGATGTTATGGTCGCTAACACCTTTAACATACTGTAAAGAATTAATTAGTTCCTTTTTGGTAGAAAGAACTAAATCAAGAATGTTAGTGCTGCGAGTAGGTCTGGTAACTACTTGACTAAGACTGTACATGAGAACTATTTCTAAGAAATCTTTGGATGCTCGGGACGTTGCCGTGCAGTTTTCCCAGTCAATATCCGGAAAGTTAAAATCACCACATAGCACGAGATTAGCACGAGGAAAGCGGGTGGTTAGATGGGATACGATGGAATTAAGTTCGTTCGTAAATGAAGTGTCGCAATCAGGAGCACGGTAACAAGAAATCAATATGGTCGTGCTTGTCGGTAGTACTATCTTGAGGCAAAGGATCTCATGGTTACTCTCAATAGATAAGCGAGAAGAGACCAGCCACTGTTTAACAAATACCAAGACCCCACCCCCGCGACGACCGGTCCTATCGCGCCTATAAACAGTATACGATGTGTTGTTCAGAAGCTCGTGGTCCTCGATATCAGAGTTTAGCCATGACTCTGTGATAACAACAACGTCAGTGTCATCATCTGAGATAATAGTTTCCAGAGTTTCCTTTTTCGGCATGAAGCTTCGAGTATTAGTTAACATAACTTTCATCGTGTGAAACGTGGGGCTTCTTGGTAGCGCATGGCAGGCTAGGGTGGGGTGGGAAAGTGAAAGATTTGCGATTCGAGTTGATGGCTACTTTTTTAGTTCTTTGACTGAATCAGACTCAGCATCATAGACAAACTGTTTGTTATCCATGATGAGCCTGTCAAAACGGATCTTAAATTGGGAGTCCGTTTGTATACCAAAGGAATACAACTTCTTCCGGGCTGTGCGCACGCGCGCAGAGAAATCCTCTCGAATCGCAAAGGAGGAGCCTTTAAGTTTCGAGGCTGCAAGAAGGATGGCGGTTTTATCTTTGAAACGTGCGAATTTGACGATGATCGGGCGATTTTTGTTTTGCTGGAAGTGACCTAGTCTGTGTGCGCGCTCTAAATCAGTCGCAGCAATGGGAATGTTAAGCTTCTCCGACAAGAATGAGGTTACATGCAATTCTGATTGCGCCCAGCTTTCATTGTTAGCATCGGGAATTCCCAAGAACAGCAGGTTACAACGTCTCTGTCGATTTTCGGCGTCGTCACACTTTTCCGCCAGAACTTTTAATTGGCAACCTAGATTAGCGACGCAATCACTTGTGCCATAAGAAGGCTGTGAGCGCAGAGACTGGACTTCATCAACTCTTTTTTCTAAGATGTCAACTCGAGCAGAAAGTGCACTGATCGAAGCTTCAATGTTAGTTTGGGAAGTACGGATTAGCGCGAGTTCATTTATCACGGTGCTTTGAGAAGATTCTAAACGAGATAGTGCGTTCAAAATAGATTCTAACGATGAAGCAGAGACGGTGTCAGGGCCGGGGTTTAATTCTACGTCACCTGCCAGTACAAGCAGAAGAGATGCAATGTGAAAAGTAAGGTAGCAGGAATAAAACAACTTGCACAATTGATTGCGACAACTATCTATCAGCTCAGGGGGGCACGACACCGCAATTAGAAAAGGGTCATTAGAACGGAAGCAACTTGCGTTTGCAAGGTAACTAACCTGCAGAAAAAATGGCAGTTGCATGACCTTGTTCCGTACGGTGGCGTGCCCCAGCTGGCCGAGAAACGGTGGCGGAATAAGTAGTAGCTGGGGCGGGGCTGCCGTGCTGATAGTGCAGCCAGGTTGCCAGGTGGGAAATGCTTTTGTACCCAGGAACGGAGGGATATTGGTAAGTCGATGATCAGCTTCGGTTTGGACGGGAACGAACTCCGGTTGAGATGGCAGGTTGCGAAGAAGCGTCCAGGTTTCCTCGCTACGCTCGAAGCAGAGGGGCATAGGGGCGATGGCCCATAGGAGGGCGGCCTGCAGAAAAAATGGCAGTTGCATGACCTTGTTCCGTACGGTGGCGTGCCCCAGCTGGCCGAGAAACGGTGGCGGAATAAGTAGTAGCTGGGGCGGGGCTGCCGTGCTGATAGTGCAGCCAGGTTGCCAGGTGGGAAATGCTTTTGTACCCAGGAACGGAGGGATATTGGTAAGTCGATGATCAGCTTCGGTTTGGACGGGAACGAACTCCGGTTGAGATGGCAGGTTGCGAAGAAGCGTCCAGGTTTCCTCGCTACGCTCGAAGCAGAGGGGCATAGGGGCGATGGCCCATAGGAGGGCGGCCTGCAGAAAAAATGGCAGTTGCATGACCTTGTTCCGTACGGTGGCGTGCCCCGTACGGAACAAGGTCAGTTGTGCACCGTACGGAACAAGGTCAGTTGCTATAGCAACGTCGCCTTCTTGTTTGTCCGTTTTGTCGTCTGCTCTGCGCATGTCCTGACGCCTGTAGCGCGTATAGCTCTTGCGGTTCATGGAGAGACGTTAGCAGGAGAAATAAGTCATGTATCATTTCATTTCATTTATTTTATACAGGCCAAATGCAGGGCATTTGTCAGGGGGGCTACATGGAACTATGCAAGGCACATGAACAGAAAATAAACGAATTACGGAAGCTAAGACGAAAAGAAAAACTAGACAAATGGTAAGGAGATCGATATAACGGCAGTTCATATGGTCTCAAGCACAAACAGACGACAGCGAAAAAAAAAAGGTTTTAATGCAAAGGTGACGTTTATGACTCTTTTTATCTGAGCTCCCATCAAGTGCCAAGATGCTTCGCTTGCTTTTTTTCTCTCTATGCTTTTCGTGTTGCTCGGTTATCTTGCGAGCAAAATTGCCACATTCTCATTAAAAGATATAATACGGAATTCCTGCCAGTGTTCCCTGCTTATGAATTTTACAAGGAAAGCTCAGATTATGTGTCTCCATAACTGGGGGAATCTTCTCGAAGGCAAGGCTGAGAATTTACCTGCTGCTAGGCTTTTCGTACATCAGCACTTGGGACTGCGCGACTAAGCACATTGAGCGTCGACTCCTCGAGCCCGCGGATAGGCATTTCGCGCATCGGCACTTGGGACTGCGCAACTAAGCACATCGAGCGTCGACTCCTCGAGCCCATGGCTAGGCATTTCGTCGGCTCCTCGAGCCCGCGGCTAGGCATTTCGCGCATCGGCACTTCGGACTCCGCAACTAAGCACATCGAGCGTCGACTCCTCGAGCCCGCGGCTAGGCATTGTTGTTGCATAAAATTGTTTTTCTGCATTCCTAGTCGCTTTTGTATTATATCTGATTGCATAAAACTATTCTCAGTAGTCTACAAGTGCTATTTACATAGGTAAATAAAGTCTGTTTGCAACATTTTCTGCTCTGAACTAATTGGCTGCGTCAGTCTGTCTTGCTTGTGTCCATGTGCTCTAAACAAGTACTTAACAATTGTGCTGTAATAATAAGCTGCACCAAATGTCATGCACTTGCTCTTCTCCTGCTCCAACTGATCCAAGATGCAAAATTTTGTGCTACAGAACTGCTACAAAATGCTAATGTGGCTGCTCCTAAATTGCTACAAAGCAGTTTCTTTCCTGCTCCAAAAATTTCTCCAATTCCTAAACTGGCTGGACCACCACTGATCACATTTTACTACCAGTGGGACATGACTGTATTCTACACATGAGAGTGAAGTGTTCTAGTTGGCCGGAAGGCTAAACTTCGGTAACTACTGCGGCATGCCACCATTCTGCGAAGGTCTTGGACATCATGATCTCGGCATTACGACTGCGCATCAGACACACAACAGCCTTAAAATTACGTTATCCGTGTCACGTCGGGGCGACAAAAGTGCGATGTTTGAAAAGTAAAATGTCTCCGCAAACCGTTATCACCAATTGGCAACGTGTAAACGAAGCTCCGCCGAACTGTGATCTCCTGATAATGGCGTAGTAATTGCAGAGACCCTATCGCCAACCCTTTGCAGCATTGCGTGGCGGCAGCGCATGGTGCAGTGTTCTCAACAGGAGCGTTTCAGCGGCCGTTGTTTTCATCGTGGAAAGACATAGATGGTCGTTCCAGAACAGGCGTAACGCACATGCTGCCTCACGGACAATTGGGCAAAAACGAGAGTGACGCCATTAGATATTGACACGTATATATTTTTATTTTCACCACTGGCCGATATCCACCGGCTAACTAATGTTAAACGTTATCGCTCGGCGCAGGGCGCGCCTGTATTGGAAGTTTCTAGAATTTATCGATGCTTCTTTCCGTTGCCTATTTTCACCGACGCTTATGTTATCTGATTGTATGACCGAAGCGAATTGTCTAGAACTTTCTGGAAGACACGCGGGCACCAGGCAATAGTGTGGAACATTCGTTGACTCATGTATAAAAGCCGACGCGTTTCGCCGCTGATCAGATTTTGACGATCGCCGACTGTGTTCGCCGCTATCGTTGTGCTTTGAGTGTAACTTGTTTTTGTGGGCACAGGTTCGCCCAGTATGTTTCGTCATACACAGTGTTAAGACTGTTTTCTTCACTGTCACTGCTACGTGACAATATTGCACAGGCACGCAAGCCAGCGCACGCCCTGCGCCATGCATTTTATGCTGTACACGGCGTGCCTTCGCCCTGGAGGCGTGCCTTGAAAACGCATGGCCTTCTTCGCGGCTTCCGAAATCCGCGCGAGCCGGTCGCGCGCTCATCTTAAGGCCATATCAGCGTCACAGTTGGACTGGAGTGGGGCGTGCGCTGCCGTGCGCCCATTTTGGTCACGCTTCCGCTCCTTTGGTACTTTGTGCGTGCCCTCTTTTTACTGCAACCGTGTTCAAAGCGTTCATTCAGGAGTAGGGTGATTTAAATAACATTTGTTATATCTGGAAGGAGTTTCCATAGGGAGGGTCAGAAAATCGTAAATGCACTGAAATGTGGTCCTTATAACCGATAGATTGTTATATCTCGGATCATTATAAGTGGGTTTGACTACATTCTCAAAATAATTCAACGCTTCATAAAACATCAACAGCAGGAACATCAGCTTGATAAAAGAAATGTTACTTTCTTACAGCTAGAGCTGCACTTGTCGTCAGCTTTCCACGAATGCCAGCGCATAATCGCTATCGCGCTCTCCTTTCACTGTTTCCAGCATGTTTCTTGAGCACAACTACATCCTCATTGCAGATGGGAAATTTCTGATAAAAAATGTTCCATGGCATTTTCAGCGTTACCACTGTATAATTGGGCACTCAGACCAATAAGCTTTCCATTGCACTAAAAAAACTGGCACCATAAAAATTCACTGTCAGTCCCTTTAAATGCTCCATGTTTCTCAGGAGCTTCTTTGGCGCGGGCAAGGAAACTCGCTTGCCGAAATCAGTGTAATGTGGTTGATGGCTTCACATTGTTTAAAGAGGCTTGTGAGTATTTTTAATCTCGCTCACAAGGCCTACCGTGAGCTCTTGGGCCATCCAAAGCTTCGCTAGCAATGTGAAGGTCAGTTGTCACTTGTAGATTGACTTGAGCGTGTGGATGATGGCCTGGTCCAACGCTACGTTTTCGGTGGCCTTTTTCCGCATGGGAAAGGAAGCTCGCATGCCGATAGCATATATGGTTCATATAGTTGAATGCAGTTGACTGCTTTACATTGTCCGAATATGCTTTGAGCATTTGGATTGCACCCAAAAGGTCTGCCTTGATCTCTTGGACCTCTTGATCTCTTGGACCATCCGTAGCCTCACAAGAAATGTGTCGATCAGCCACCGCTTCTATATTGACTTGGAACATGCAAATGATGTCCTGGTCCAGCACTGCGTCTTCGGTGGCTTCGTCAGTAGCTTCTTCAGCGTGGGCAAGAAAACTCGCGTGCCAAAAGTAATTTAATATGGTTGGCTGCTTCACGTCCCAAGAGGCTTTGAGTATTTGGATTGCGCTCCAAAGGCCTACCTTGAGCTCTTGGGCCATCCAAAGCCTCTCCAGCAATGCGTAGATCAGTTGTCGCTTGAGTATGCGGATGATCTCCTGGTCCAACGGGTGGAGTTTTGACATAGTGTTTGGTGGCAAAAACTTAATTTCTATGTAGCTCAGTGGGATATCAGTTTGGTGTGCCGTGCAATTATCAATGATGAGGCACACCTAGAGGTACTGACCGGCCAGCTCTGAGTCCTTCAGCCATTTTCCAGAGAAATATTAAGTCATCCACGACTCCAGATGTACATTGTCGAGCGAGCGAATGACACAGCAGCCGACTCTCCAGGCGGGCAAGTGCCCAACAGTATTTATTGAGCCCTTATATAGCCATGGATGCAGTGCTGCCATCCAGTGATACTGCCTTACATTACATACATCACAGGAATACTTGGGCTGTAGTGCTTGCACCTCGGCGCCTAAAACTTCCCTACACAAGCGGCTTTGTGCTACCATCCATATTGGCAGCCAGCAGAACTGTTACGCCTTGCTTGCCGCTATAGCACTCGTCCCCACAGGTGTCTAGCATTTGTCGCGGAAGCATTTGCCAAAACAGACCCGTTTTGTCTGCATTAAATATCTCGGCCAACTCATACTTCGGGAGAATCTGGGGCCACTCTTTTTTTAGCCATTTTTTGATGTCGCTGTCATTAGCATCCTCGCTTTCCCCCTAGAGGGTCTTCTGAACAATGCTAAAGCGAGCTTTAAAATGTTGTAGCCACCCACTGCTTGCAGCGAAGTTTTCGACGCCGAGAATGAACACAAAGTTCTGGACTTCTTGTGGAAGCATTGGTCCCGACAGGAATATTGCGGGCACTAGTATCGACGAACCATTTGTGCAGTGACTTAACGTTTTACAAGGCAGCATTGCACACACGCTGCCTTTGAACAAAGCCTGAGTGCTGGCTTTGTTATGCCTTTGTTCGTTTTGAATAAAGTGCTCTGCACTGTGCCCTCCAGCTTCTCTCTGTTCTCAATGCGCCGCTGGTAGCTTCTAGTTTTGCAGCAACTGTCCCCCCTGAAATTCGCTTCTTCACGTTTGCAGCCATCACAACACCGTACACAGTGCAGATCACACTGACCACACCACATTAATCATGACTGGCGTAGCAGCAGCACTGAGGGAGGAGTCGTTGCATCAAATGCACTGCACTGTCAAACTACCCAAGCTGCCGCCTGTGTGCCATGCTACATTCAAGCGGCACATCCGGTGCGATCGATGCAAGCATGTAGCTTAGTGTGTAGCAGTCAGAAACACCCACTGCATCACCATTCTAAACGTGTTGCGGGAAAGCCTGCCGCCTGTCACCAGAGCACACGCGGTCAAATTGCACTTCCGGTGCAATCGATACATGCATGTAGCCTAGAATGTAGCAATCAGACACGCCTGTCGCGAGAGGGCACGTGTTCTGGGGGGGGAGTTTGACATATCCATTTTACATCAATCTCCGTTGAATATAAAAGCTTAAAATGCATGCTATTTTCAATGTGACGTGATAGGAGTTCGATATAAGCAATACTTCGATATGTCCGTGTTCGATACTGTCCAAACCACTTACAGTTAAACCTGCTTATAACGAACCTCCATATAACGAATTCCTGGATATAATGAAGTTTTTCTATTCCCCGCCGTTACTCCATAGAAGCACATGTATTTGAGACCTCTACGTAACGAAGTGGCAGCGGGAGACCCCCTCGATATAACAAATTTTTCCCTCCAACAACCTAGAGATTTCGCCCCAAATTTTGTCATTTTTGCGCGAGCAGCAACCGGAAGCACTTTCTCCGCCGCGACAGAATGCAAAGCGAGCGCACGTGTGCGTGCGTGCGTGTGCGAGGCGGGCCTGCATCCCTCGGCCCGGCGATCTTGCCGCCGCGGGCGTGACCTAATTCCCCCTCCCTTCATTCAAACCTGATCCTGCCGCTTGCTGCAGCTGGCCTAGCCCGCAAAACCGGCACTCTCTCCTTTTCCAGTTGATGTTGCCGACGCGCTGGTACACGCTGTGACACATCACACTCGATGAGCGCGGACACGCGCTGTCAAACGCTGGCGTCGTGTGGAAGCGCCACTGGAGAAGCGAGCGAAGTGACCTTCGTGCTGTTGTCTATCGCTACAACGCAAACTGAGCGCCGAGATCACACAGCACGCACAAAGCTACGAGCCGCCGAGGCACCTACAACTCTGCCCCAACGAAGATCGCTTTCAAGATACGGCCCGCGGCGCGCTTCCGCGCAGTACGCAGTTGATGCCAGAGTACAGTACAGCGTCGCCCCGCTATCCCTCCCCCCTCGCTCCCTCGCCGGTGCCTCGAGCGGAACGGAAGAAGGCGCGCTTCCTCCCTGCTTTTCTTGCGCGCGCGAGATTTGACGTGGTCGTTGGCTCCCCTCGCACGTTTTCACTTGCACATACAGCATACGGCGCGCGGCGACTGCGTTATCGCCCTTGGACTTTATACGGAATATCTATGAGCCAAAACCAATTTTAGGGCCACAACGCGTCATAGACACCATCGGATCTCAAGGGCCATACTTTTGCTGGCGGAAACCGAAAATGCGTCATAGTTGTCGCCCCCGGCACTTTGGGCGGCCAATGCCATCGTAAAGCCACCAAGCCAAGCGACATGAAAAGTCAAAATGGGCGCTTGGGCCGGCGCGGGGTGGCAGTTCTCAACTTATGATGCGGGAACGGTCCCCCAGTTGTGACGCAACAGCGGGGTTACCATTGCATTGGGTTCTATGGGATCTGTGCCGGGACCGGCCGAAAACGACGTAACAGCCGGGAAAACGCAGCCCCCGGGAACGTAACAGCGGGGTTCTACTGTAACACTATACGACGCCATCGTGACGCTCGCTCTTCGTTTCCGATGCCTCGTGCTTGTGCAAAACGACACGCGTCCACGCATCCGGTACCTGGTGTGACATTCCGAGGATGAGTGGTTCGACGAAAATGGAAAACGGGTACGCATTACAATTGAGGGCGCGTTAGAATCGAGCAAATACGGTAAGCGTTTCTTTCTCGAATTTTCATGCCGAACCTGCATATAACGAAATCCTCTTTATAACGAAGTTTTTCGGGAATTTGTCGATTTTGTTATATCCAGGTTTAACTGTATAACGATGCCAGATAAACAATCTCTCGGTTATAAAGACCACATTTCAGTGCATTTTCGATTTTCCAACCATCCCTATGGAAACTGTTTCCAGAGATAACAAACATTTTTTTAAATTGCCGTACTGCTACAACGAATGCCCCGAACCCGGTCACGGTAAAAGGAGGGCACACCCGAAGTCCCAAAGCACGGAAGCGCGACCAAACTTGGCGCACGGCAGCGCGTGCACTGCTCCAGTCCAACCGCGACGTTGATGCGGCCTTTGAGATGAGCGGTCAACTGCCTAGCGCCGATTTCGGTGGCTGTGCAGCTCAGATGTGGTCACGCATTTTCAAGGCATGCCTACAGGGTGGAGGCGTGCTGTGTACAGCATAAACAGCATGGCGCGGGGCGTGTGCGCGCGTTGCGATTTCAGATGCCATGACAGCGTCACTCTTGTTTTTGCGCAATTGTCCATGGACTGTGCGGCGCCACGTGCATTACGTCTCCTACAACGATTTGGAACGACCATCTATGCCATGTTTCCAACTTTCCACCATGTCCCCATGGTGGAAACGCCTAGATTCCAAATGGCGACATGGTGGAAAGTTGGAAACATGGGAGTCTGTGCTTGGTGGGAACATGGGAGTCAGCGAGAACGCTGCACCATGCGCTGCCACCACGCAATGTTACAAAGTATCGGCGCTTACTACGCCGTTATCGGGAGATTCGGCGGCGCTTCGTTTATGCATTGCAGTTTGGAAATGACAGGTGATCAGAACTGGGGTGCTGTTATGAACGAGCTACACGACGCTGCATTTCGTTTCTTTAGATGGACGTTTCGAACGGAAGTTTGCAGCTAAGTGCAAGAACGCATCGGGAATAACACTGAAAATCTGGTTTTCGGACCAAATTGCTGCCGCATTGTAACTGTTGTTGCCAGCTTCAGTGCGGTTAATTTTTGAGCGTTATTAAAGGCGAGTCCATATATAACGAACTACGATCGCATGCTTAATGCTGGAGGTTGCGTAATTTCGGATATGGATTAAAGAAGCTCCCCGTCGCTCGCGCTTGTTATGATAGTGTTGTCCCACTGCGAGTGACACCATTAGCTGCTGGGGCTGCATAGATTCGAAAGCGTGGCTGGCTTTGCTTCGTACCATGGATGTGACACATGTCTACGTGTCAATATCGCCGACTCTCGGAATTGAAGAAAATGAATTTTTTTTATCATCCAAATTTCTTTTTCTCATTGCCTCATAAATTGAAAAATTTTGCGACCCCTTCCATGTGAAAGAATTCCATCGGTAACTGTCTAATTTGCATGAAAAGTCGAATTTCATTAAAACAAAGCAAATTGCCCATTTCACCAACTGCGTTATATTGAGGTTTAACCCTTTCCTGGAAATGCTGCCATACGGGATGGCCGTTACGGCTGTGTCCATTGTTGAAATCTGCTGTGTGTCTCTTATCGTGATATGCCATTTTGTCTTGTGGGCTCATCACAGCTTCGCTTACACCGATTACCAGAGTGCATGAGATGTTCTTTGCTACGAAGGCAAGTATTCTATCACAGGATTGTCTGTTGCTGCCTGTCTTGCGTTTTGTTGATGGCCCATAATTCCAGTTATTCAGCCTGTTAAGTCAAAGGCTATAGAGTGAGCATGAGGATCTGTGCTGCCAGAATGCATTGACAAAGCATGGAAGCAGCATGACAAGCTATGAATAGTGGACGTGTACAGTGCTTGCTGGAAAGCTGAGGCCTTGTAGTCTTGCTCTTTGTGCCATTATTACACCTCTTTTTTCACAGCACCAGATCCAGGCTCTGAAGGGTGGAGGCAGTGCGGGCTGGACACAACAGCTGCGTGCGGCCATGCTGGACCCGGCCGTCAACCTGCTCTTTGAGCGGATGCGACACGAAGTGGACTCTATGCGCAGCCGCCTCGAGGAGACCCAGAACGAACTGAGCGCCTGGAAGTTCACCCCTGACAGGTGCTGCTGCTATCAGCTTGAACATCTTCTTCTTCTCAGTGCGGGGCATGGCACCAGTGGATGTCGCTAGTGTAGACGCTTGTGCAGAATGACGATGCGACACTGTCAGCCAGGCATGCAACTCGCAAATATGCCAGCATCTCCTTTCTTTTTTTATCAAGTGTGATGTTGGGGCACTTGAAAGCACTTAAAAAAACATGACTAAAAGAAACCAATCACTTTTGTTTGGTTCACACTTTGCTGGATCACACTCACACATTGAGTTGCTCCAGCCCTGCGGCGCCACCCTGCATGATCTACTAAGTGTGCATGTCAGGTCGTGACTTGGAGCCTACAACACAGCCTGAAAATGTTGAGAAAGACTGCATGCCAGCATTGCTTTACACTCTGTGTCACATGTTATAATTAGTTGACACTGTGCATCCTTTGTATGCTACATTGTGTATTCACTGATGTGTGTAAAATCAGCCCCTGGGCATTGTTGTAGCAGTACATTGTCATTACTATAAGTTTGTAGACGCATAGGCTCGTCTTGGTACTTGCCCACGTGTGAAGGACTGTCGCATGTTGTCAGTACAGCTGCTGAGCTATACTTCGGACTCAGTGGGCACCGCCTAAAGGTCTGAATATGATCGGGAGTCTGAAATTATGGGTTCGCCAGAAATAAAGTGTCTTTATTCCGTAAGTGGTCAGAAAAGCTTGTGAACACATTGCTGCTTGCACATATTCTTGATTGCTACCTGTTGTCTTTATTTTGACCGCTGTCGCTACAGATAGATGAAAGTACGTTCATTGCAGTGTTGCGGAATGGGCGCCCCCATTCCATTCCAATTCCATTTCGGAGATTTAGAACTTGCTGCAATTCCATTCCTTTCAATTCCTCGGAATGAAAAGACTTAGCCCATTCCCACTCCGGGAATGGCCAGGCAGTTCAATTCCATTCCTGTAATTCCTCAACGTAGGAAAGACATCTTGATGGTTTTATCGAGTGACCGATGAACGCACCCTGAAGCTGATGTCATCAGATGCAATAATAACTGAAAAAATGCGCAAAACACGTTATCAAGGTCGAGTGGCAAGTAGCTTGGTGACATACCTGGTACAGTACAACCACCCTACTAATTCCCATAGGGGCAGTTCTACTGCTACCTATAATATTTGCATGATCAGCATGTTTTAAAGGCTTGTGATGGTGTACTATTGTTTAAGCTTAAATGTGTTAATGCTAAAATGACGGACAGCATATCTTTATGCTAGAAAAGTATTGTTCATTGACACCTTATATTATGGCGTCGTCAAGAGCAGCCTTTCGATGAACAGGCACAGAGCTGCACCCAGTGGTGAAGGCCGACGTTATGTTCGGCTGGCTTGCCAGCCCTTTCTCTTGTTGGGTGTACTCACGTTCGTGCTTCCTTTTTAGGTGCCGAATCAAATTAGATGAAGCTCCGACTACAGCATGTATAGTTTCGGAGCAAAACTTTGAAGCGTGCAGCTTGTTTGCTTTCGTCATGGGTAATTTCAAAAGATTGTTTCTAATGTGCCATGTTGGCTGGCTTACTACGTGCGTGAGTCGCTGGGCGCAGGGCCAGAGTGGCAGCGCGTTATGGAAGCGTTTTTTATTTGCAATAGAAGGCAGAAAGGAGGGTGGGGGTGGTAGCACAGAAAGCAGAGGGAAATGCATCGAAGCACTGTCTAGCATTCACAGTATGAGCGAACTACTAAATGAACCATTGGGCTTCTCTAGTTGCCAACAGGCACCAGCGCGGCGGCGCCACCCAGACCTCCACTCCCTCCTCCCCCCACTCTTTCACCCACCCTAGAACAGAGCTCCCTAGAAAAGAGCGAACGTGGGTTTTGTTCGGTGCGAATCATCGCGTCGGGGCTCGGGAAGGCGCCGCCCTGGCCGCAGTTATTACGTGGGCTCTCCTGCTTCGGCTGGCTTGCCGAACCAATGCTTTCAAAAGTATATATATCTCTCTCTGTATGGAGGGAGAGGGCACGCAGTCATCGTGTACGACTGTGTGCTGCACTGACCTGCAGACCTTTGTCGACAGAGTTGCAGCCTGATAGACATGTATAACTGCTTCTGACGAGTGCCGACGTTGAAAAGCTTCTTTGTTTACCCAAATCTGCACTCAGTCTGAGGGCACCTGTGGCACCGAAACTGCCATAGAATGAAGCGTATGGTCTGATAACACGCGCTGGCCTTTCGCAACAAATGAAGCGCGCTCACGGACTGTTCGAGATAACAAAGGCGCTCACACATCACTTCTGATTAAATGCAACACGCGGAAGTTTGCATGTTTATTAGGCCGCGCATGCTCCAGCGCACACTATTTCAGACCCTGCAGCCGCCACCAGGTGCCGCCCCGCAGAGGAAAGACGGCCGTTTGCGCGCTTTACACAGCAGTGGACGGCACTGTACTTGTAATCAGCCAAGTCATTTTAAAAATGCTGCTTTATTGTTAAATTCGAGGCTCTGACTTACTACTGTTGAATGTGGGCTAGTTGGTTCTTTGGCATATTTTGACAAAAAACAGCGCGTAGACGAAAAAAACTCTCTATTTTCGGAAAAACATGTTATTCCATTCCAGGCAAAAGGTGCTTAATTCCATTCCCATTTCATTCCTCCAAGCGTTGTCGCCATTCCATTCCGGAGTTGCAAAAATGTGGAATGATTCCGGAGTCATTTCAATTCCGAAGTGGCAACTCCGCAACACTGGTTCAGTGCATGTACCAAATCCCCATTCCACAGCAACAGAGGTCAACTGTGCTCCGACAGCCGAAGGATTGCAATATTTCCCTTGCTTTGTCTCGACCCTTGTGGGTGCCAACATCAAGGAGAGCGCAGTTGGTGCCATGTGAAGCTGCTCTGCGATTCTGTGCTGCGATGAAATTTCATAACTGCGGACTGCAAAGCTATTTATTGCAGATTTAAATCTTCACGGTAACCTATTTCAAAAGAAAAAAATTGCTACAGTATTTTTGTGACCATGAAGGGACAAAAGCTTTTTTTGCGTAGGTATTCATGAATCCAGATTCAGTTGCCATCCAATGACTGGTTATGATTCGGCACTTGGGCAGAAGTCTGCATTGGAGAAATTGCTGCTTGACTTACTTGCAGAAGAGCAGCCAGTAGCGTAACACTGTATGTGTGAGCGCATGCAAAAAAACTTCATAGTTGTGCACCTGTCAGAAAAACCATACCAGTGAGAAGCTTACAGTAATCTTTCATCTCATTGCCAATGATGAGGGGCAGTCAGTTTATTTACAGTGTAGACCGCTTATAACGTAAGTCGCCAGAGTCGCGAATATCCGCACTATAAGTGGTACCGCACTATAACCAAAGCAACAATTTTCAAGGCCCGCACATATGCAAAACTGTGCACCGAGCCTCCACGCGTATGCGACAGTCGAGGAATGCGGCTAGAACGTTTGCATTCAATTTTACAGTCGAATCTTGTTAATTCGAACTAAACCACGCGGCGGCGCCTCCGACCAGCATTGCTCCGGCACCGCCATAGAGTAAAAGCTTAGGGGAGACACCTCATGCCGCACGCAAACGAAACCAAAAAAAGGAGAAAGAAAAACAATGCGGCGGAAATTTCACCCTCTCTCAAAGGGCAAGGTTGTCGATTCTGCGTTGCGCCGGAACACGCGTGTATGTGCCGACGTCTCAGCCACACTACCGTAGCCACGTGTAGAAAATGGCAGTGAACCCTTCTTTCTCCTTTATGTTTCCTCTACTTTCTAGTCACATGTTGTCCTTGCCACGCTGCGGCTACGGCGCAGAGGGAAGCAGCAGCGCTGTCTCAGGCCAGCCAACGAAACTGCCCACGCCGGCAAACGGCCGCTTCCCGATAATGGCAGAAACGAAACTTCGGGGAGCTGGCGCCGGCCAGCTGCACGACGGCGAGCGCGCAAGGTGACAGTTGCAAGTGAGGGAGCTACGAGGGAGGGCGAGGGGAGCCACCGAAGCGGCCGAGTTGCCGAGGCGAAATCGCTTTCCTGCCACCTCCTCCCTCACATTCCACGGGTCTCCGCGCGCGTCCTTGGCCGTAAAGTGCCCGCGGCGCCCGCTCCCTGAAGTTTCGTTACTGCATTATCGTGAAGCAAGCGTGGCCGGCGTTGGCAGTATCGTGGCGCTCGCTCGCTATGCACGCCGTGATATTTCACGACTCACACTCAAGATTCTGGTTTCAGCCTCACTGGCTGTCATTCGCACCATGTGCCCTTCTCCTCCACTTCGTCTCTCTTTCTTCCTCGAGCACTCCTTGGGGCACCTGTTTGAGGGGAGCGTTCGCCGTCTCCACTGACTTCCGTGGTCCAAGGCAGCCGCACTGTAATCGGTATTTTTTTCCTGCAACTGCACTATAAGCGATATGTGTATACATGGAGTGCTATGGGAAAATTAACGGGAGTCTGAAAAGACCGCACTATATCCGGTCCTGCACTATCAGCGGTTACGTTATAAGTGGTCTATACTGTATTTATGTATTTACTTATTTATTTATAATTTTACTTATTTATTTATTACGTGCCTGTTTCGCCCTAGCGGCCATTACAGCAGGGGAGTGTATAACAAAAAGAAACAAACCAGTATCACAGACATAAAGCACTGTTAAAATCGTCATTCTTTTCAGTAAAAACAATATCAGGCGAAATAGCATTCTGAAATTAACTAATGGACCGCACAAAAAAGAATATTGAAAGACGTTAAACTAAAAGGAAACTCGTGAACACTTGGTGCATGGTCACGCTTCTTCGAGCTTGAGGTTGTGAGTAACAGTTAAACCTGCTTATAACGAACCTCCATATAACGAATTCCTGGACATAATGAAGTTTTTCTATTCCCCGCCATTACTCCATAGAAGCACATGTGTTTGAGACCTCTACATAACGAAGTGGCAGTGGGAGACCCCCTCGATATAACGAATTTTCCCCACCGACAACCTAGAGATTTCACCCCAGATTTTGTCATTTTCACGCGAGCAGCAACCGGAAGCACCTACTCCGCCGAGATGGAATGCGAAGTGAGCACACGCGTGCAGGCCCGCCTTGCACACGCGTGCATGTGCGAGGCAAAGTAAGCGCACGCGTGCCCGCCTTGCACACGCGTGCCTGTGCGAGGCGGGCCTGCATCCCTCGACCCGGCGGTTTAGCTGCCGCGGGCGTAACCTTTCCCCCTCCCTTCATTCAAACCTGATCCTGGCGCTTGCTGCAGCTGGCCTAGCCCACCCAGCCGGCACTCTCTCCTTTTCCTGTTGACGTTGCCGACACGCTGGTACACGCTGTGACACATCACACTCGATGAGCGCGGACACGCGCTGTCAAACGCTGGTGGCGTGTGGAAGCGCCGCTGGAGAAGCGAGCGAAGTGACCTTCGTGCTGTTGTCTATCGCTTCAACGCAAACTGAGCGCCGAGAACACACAGCACACACAAAGCTACGAGCTGCCGACGCACCTACACTGTTAGACTCTGCCCCAACGCAGATCGCTTTCAAGATACGGACCGCGCGCCGCCCCGCTATCCCTCCCCCCTCGCTCCCTCGCCGGTGCCTCGAGTGCAACGGAAGAACGCGCGCTTCCTCCCTGCTTTTCTTGCGCGCGCGAGATTTAGACGCGTTCATCAGCTCCCCTCGCACGTTTTCACTCGCACATACAGCACACGGCACGCGGCGACTGTGTTGTCGCCCTTGGACTTTATACGGAATATCTATGAGCCAAAACCAATTTTAGGGCCACAACGCGTCATAGACACCATCTTTATATAGCAAATACGGATCTCAAGGGCGATACTTTTGCTGGCGGAAACCGAAAATATGTCATAGTTGTCGCCCCCGGCACTTTGGGCGGCCAATGCCATCGTCAAGCCACCAAGCCAAGCGTCATGAAAAGTCAAAATGGCCGCTCGGGCCGGCGAGGGGTGGCAGTTCGCAACGTATGATGCGGGAACGGTCCCACAGTTGCGACGAAAAAGCAGGGTTACCAATGCATTGTGTCCTATGGCAGCTGTGCCGGGACCGGCCGAAAACGACGTAACAGCCGGGAAAACGCAGCACCCGAGAACGTAACGGTGGGGTTCCACTGTAACACTATACGACGCTACGACGCCATCGTGACGCTCGCTCTTCGTTTCCGATGCCTCACACTTGTGTGAAACGACATGCGCCCATGCATCCGGTACCTTGTGTGGCATTCCAAGGATGAGTGCTTCGACGAAAACGGAAAACAGTGCGCATTACAAAGGGCGGTTAGAATTGAGTAAATGCGGTAAGCGTTACTTTTTCTAATTTTTGTGCCGAACCTGCATATAACGAAATCCTCTTTATAACGAAGTTTTTCGTTAATTTGTGAATTTCGTTATATCCAGGTTTAACTGTACTACTTTCCTCTGTCAATCCCTGTTTTAGAATAATAGACATTGGGAAAGAATTTCATCCTAAGATTTTGTCCACGGTCTAAAACCATGATAATTTATTTCTACTTTCTGTCTCACTCAGTTTCCTGCTATAATTATTAAGTAGAATCCTCACTGCCTTATTTTGTACTTTTTCAAGTTTATCCGTAAGATCAGCCGTGTATGGATCCCAGTAGATGCATTCGATTCAAGTAAACTGCGAATGCAGTTTGTTTATTTGTTTATTTGCGATACTGCCAGTCTCAGTGAGACCAAAGCAGGTGGGCATTGTATTAGACTGCTTTCAAGAGAAACCAACAGGTCCTACTACATGGTACAGTAAAGTAAAGGGGAAAAAAACACCAATGACGATGTGAAATACAATACTTTTGGTTAGTATAACAATATCACTGAGTAACAATTATAGTATTACTAGAATTTATATAAAATAGTGAACATATGACCCTTGTAGGATTAGAGAAGTTATACTACAGCTAACAGATAAAAGCGCAGTAGTGACCAGTTTGGGGCTATTGCAGAATTTCCACGTAGGAACAAGCATTACAGTGAATATGTGTGGGTGTGTTAAGTGGCGTCTTCTGTGTTTTATGTCTCTAGTAGGTTGATGAACGATGAAAGTGACGGAGAGGAAAATATGTCTGAGTTGAGGAGATTCCATTCTTTGATCGCACGAGGGAAAGTGAAAACTTGCACATGTCATTACGAACACTGTACTGGTTTAGTGTAAATGGGTGCTTATTTCGCGATAGACGTGATGTAGACAAAGTAACGTACTTGGCTCGGTCTATCTTATAACTGCCGTGCATTAGTTGGTACATGAATTTTAAGCGGGCTTGTCTGGCCCTAACAGATAGTGTTTTAAGGCCTGCATCAGCTAAGAGGTTTGTAGGGGAGTCATAGGGCCTGTATTTGTTAAAGATGAATCTCACAGCTTTTCTTTGCACTTTTTCTAGTTTTGATATTTTAGTTGATGTGTGCGGAAACCAGATGATGTTAGCATATTCTAAGACGGAGCGAACAAACGTTGTATAAGCTAGTAGTCTGGTGTGCTTCGGTGCAAGGCGCAAACATCGTCTAAGAAAAAAAGCTTGCGTAATGCGACTGAGGTAAATTATCAATATGTAAGTTCCATGAAAGGTCAGATGTTAATGTCAAACCTAGGTATATTTGTGGTTATTTACTTTGTTCAGGCAAGTGCCACCGAGAGCGTAAAAAGTTCCGAGGGCTTTTTTTTGTTGTAAGGGACATGCATACAGATTTAGTGGTGTTAATTGACATTTGCCATTCTTTACACCAATTGGACACCAAGTCGAGTGCTCTGTTTAATAATAAGTGGTCTTCGTAACTGACAATTTCTTTATAAATAAACATCATCAGTGAAGAGCTTAATGTCACATTCAATGTTAGCAGTAATGTTGTTAATAAAGCTCAAAAATAGCAATGGGCCCAACACTGATCCTTGGGGAACAGCGGAGGTGACAGCTACAGACCTGGAAGGGGTGCTATCTAAAATAACATGCTGTATTCGATGCGATAAGAAGTTTTTTGTCCATGCAGTGACCTGACCATCGCCGATCGTAGCCTCTAATTTTGCAACTAACATGGCTTACACAATCAAATGCTTTACTGAAGTCGAGGAGGATCATGTCTGTCTGGCTTCGGTTGTTTAGGTTGAGCGCAAGGTCATGGACCACTTCGCTTAGTTGTGTGACCGTTGAGAGGCCACTTCTAAAGCCATGTTGTTGAGGTATTATATATGTTCTTGCTCCAGAAATATAGTGATGTGTTTGAAGATAATATGTTCCAATATTTACAAGATGTGCTGGTAAGTGAGATTGGCCTGTAGTTGGAAGGTTCATTGATGTCGCCGGATTTATGTATAGGAATTACCTTCGCTTTTTTCCAGTCATCTGGTAGTTGTGCGGACGCGAGTGATTTGCGGTGTATAATTTTTAATGTGTATATATATGTATGTATATAATTTTTAATGTGTATGTATATTGTTTTTTAATGTGTCAGGTAAGTGAGTGAAATTATGACACATGATGTGTTGATGTGCATAATGTGCCTATTCCACCTTAAGTCAGACGCAATTATAATTCCCAGATAGTATTTATGTTCACCAGGGCATATTATTTAAATTATAAGTACTATGTCTCAACAATGTCTCAACAACCTTCGGCTTGCAGATGACATTGTCTTGTTCAGCAACACTGGGGATGAATTGCTACAAATGATTGAGGACCTTAACGAGAATGTGTAAGAGTAGAGTTGAATATTAATATGCAGAAAACAAAGATGATGTTCAATAGCTTGGCAAGGAAACAAGAATTCATGATCGCCAGTCAGCCTCTAGAGTCTGTGCAGGAGTAGATTTATTTAGGTCAATTGCTCACAGGGCGCCCTGATCATGAGAAGGAAATTTACGGAAGAATAAAAATAAGTTTGAGTGCACATGGTAGACATTGCCAAATCCTGACTGGATCTTACCACTGTCGTTGAAAAAGAAAAGTTGACAATCATTGCATTCTACTGGTGTTAACATATGGGGCAGAAACTTGGGAGTTTCACAAAGAAGCTTGAGAACAAGTTAAGGACTGCACAAAGAGCAATGGAACGAAAATGTTAGGTGTAACATTAAGAGACCAGAAGAGAGCGGTGTGGATCAGAGAGCAAACGGCATTAGCCGATATTCTAGTGGACATTAAGAGAAAGAAAAATGGAGCTGCGAAGGCCATCTAATGCATAGGGTAGATAACCGGTTACAGAATGGGTACCAAGGGAAAGGATGCGTAGTCGAGGACCGCATAAAATTAGGAAATTTGCAGGTGCAAGTTGGAATCGGCTAGCTCAAGACAGGGGTAATTGAAGATCGCTTGGAGAAGCCTTCGTCATGCAGTGGACATAAAAGAAGCCTAATCATGACGGTGAAGTGCATGTCTGAAATACGCGCTTCCTTAAGAAGGTGACGTGTGCACATTTTTGTACATTCAGTGACATTTCCCATTTATTGCACCAAGTTCCTATTAAGTCTACTTTGGACTGCAATGATGTGCAGTCGAAACCCGCAATAACGAAATCACCAGGAAACACTAAAAATTTCACTTTTGCTGGATTTTCATTGGCACAAGAATGAGACAGAAAAGACAGGAAAATGGCTTGCAAAAAAAATGTATTGCCAGAAGTCTCTAAACTTACTTTGCCTAGCCTTGCCTTGCAGCAACTGCTGCCTTCACTGCAAAAAGTGGTGAATTGCCACGTCGTGCTCGCCGAAAAATGAATGAATTGTGTCGAAGGTGTGTACCCGCGGGTTCCTCTTTGGCCCTTAGTAGTCCTCGGCATTTTTCACACGTTACCTACTCATCGGTCATCTCCTCGTCCATGCTTACGCTATACTGAGGCCGTCTTCCATGGCACAAAAAAGTTCACCCCATGCATTGGCACCAGCTGCAAATCCAGTGCCACTGGGTGAGCACATGATGACGCTTCTTCCTGGACACTCTGTGGCATGTGCTGCCGAGACAAGAAGTGTGGCGCACCACTAACGCTGAGTCCCCTCTCAAGGCACATACTCAAGTGTCCCAAGAAAGGTGCACTCATGGCGCTAAAGCCTTGGCACGCAAAAGGCGTTCACTGAAGGTGTATTTGTGGCGCAGCCTGCTAATGGGTCGGGTCGCTGTCCTCGAGGAGCCCTTGCGACGCGAATCCGCTCGGCATCGGAGGAATGTAAGGGATCTGTTTCGTAGAGGGTTGTGGGGCCTTGGAGAAGGGCCCGAATGAAAAGTAGATTTGCGACGATGCCTCGACCGAGGTGCAGCCTACAGTGGACCCGAGAGCAGGTAGTACTGACGAGTGATGGAGCCCACGAGACACGTAGGGGTGCAACGAGTGGATGTGCGGTGGTACAGGGTCGAGTTGGCGGGTCGTAGCTGGCTCAAGGTGGTTGTATTGATTGGAGATCATATGGGGGCTTGAGGCGGTCGAGATGATCGTGTACGGTCGTCCCTCAATGGAAATTACAAAGGTGTCGCTGCGGAATTCGAGCACGGGTTAGGGGCCCAAGAAGTGCGGTTGAAGGGGCTTACGATTGGCAGACTGTCGCACAAGGAGAAACGTAGAGTACTCGAGGTACAGATGCTCTGGTGGGAACTGGGTGGACGGATTGGAACGTGGTACGCAAATTCATGGTTGATGACAGTGCATCTGTAGCTTCGAAGAAGTCGCTGGAAAGATGAAAAGGGGGTGCCAGAAATAAGGTCGGCACTTGTGCAGCCTAAGTCAGTTTTCAGTGCCCTGCTATGCCAAGAAGGGTTAGGGGAAGATGCTGAACCCACTCTTTTAAGGCGAGCCACGAGCGCAGTCTTCCGGTGAGGGGGAAAACGCTCAAAGAGGCCGTTGGATTGTGTGGTAGGCTGTCGTACGTAGTCTCGTGGTGCCGAGAAGACGAAGCAGTTCATTGAAGAGGCTGCCTCAAGTTGTTGACCTCGGTCTGTTATTATGGAAGATGGGCAGCTGAAGCGCAAAACCCAAGTGGACAAGAAAGCTGCGGATCTGCATAGCTTCCGGCCATCGTGTGTGCCTGTCGATGCAGGTAAGGAGGCAGCGATGCTCTTGGCCGGGAGGAAGTGGACCGACAATGCCGAACTGGGCGTTAGGTGGAAAGAAGGACGAAGGGACAGTAGGACGGTGGACCTGTGATCGTTGGCGTGGTGAACAGGAATGCACCCAGTCCCGAACTTCAGCGTTGAGGTCAGACAAAGTGGCTAGAAAGGAGTTTCTGTGTTGCCTTAATGAGAGAGGTTGTGAACAGCTTCGAAAAGGCAACGACGCAGGTGAAGAGGCACGAAGGGTTGGGGTAGAGGTGTCACAGACGATGGTGAAACCACTGGGAAAAACGTCCTCAATTTGCACTTATGTGGACGACTGATGGAAGAGGTGAATTTTCATGTTGTAGCATTGCTGGCGAGCTAGAAGTTCTGCATCCAAATTGTGGGGATGCGCGACTCTCGCACGTCCCCTGATGTTGTTGTCCCCGCATGTCTCCTGTAGTCTGGTTTCTCTGCGTGGCTAAGCCCGGCGGCGGTCGTGGTGGCTGCGGCGCATTGCAGGAGATGGCGCGAGTGTCGCGATGCCCACGCCGCCGAACGGCGGGGTGACTTGGGAGAGAAAGGTTGAGGGCGCTTTTTCTTTGGTTGGTATCGGTGAGCGATGCGGACATCCCGCGCATGCGCCGATCCACGCTTTGCGAGACGTCTCGCGTGGCTCGGAGCGGGGCACCGGTATGGACGAACACGGATCGTTCGAACGCGCCACCGTTCGCGTGACCGTACACGTGAACGACTAGGCGATGATATCATAGCATGGGGTGAATATTCGCTCGCTATGAGGTCGCGATGAGTCTGACTTCCTTGATTTGTCGCGTGCCCGTGTGAATGTTCGATTGGTAGTAATTCAGCTAGCATGCATTAGTGTATGAAAGGTGCAATAAATGCCCTTTTGTTTGTTTGCGCTACTGTGTTGTCGTTCCTTTGTCCCAAGAGCGTGTGAGACCCCACAAAGTGAGATGATGTAGAGGTGACATTGCTAACAGCATCCACGCAACTCGGTACGTCGGCAGGAATGTTTTCTGCGCCCTTGAAATTCTGAGATGACAG
This sequence comes from Dermacentor silvarum, assembly GCF_013339745.2. Classification (NCBI taxonomy): domain Eukaryota; kingdom Metazoa; phylum Arthropoda; class Arachnida; order Ixodida; family Ixodidae; genus Dermacentor; species Dermacentor silvarum. The sequence goes on along the minus strand of NC_051161.1, from coordinate 171,206,023 downwards.
AAGACGGACTTATTTCTCTCGGAGTGTAGGTTGATGTCGACCAGTTGACCGCATAGACGAGGGATTTATGGTCAGTGAGGATCACAAAGTGCAGACCTCGACATGCTTTACGGCGAGGTGGGCAGCCAGGAACACCAGCCCAAAGATGCTGTGCCGACTTGAGCTTCTTTGAGAAATAGGTGAGTGCTCGGTTAGTGTATTGCTGTAGAACAGCACCGACAGCTCTGCTGGACCCTTAATGGAGGTTGGCGCGTCAAGCTTGGAGTGGTGTGCAAGCAGTGTGACCTCGGCGTGCGCAATGTTTACTGAGCAAATGCCTCAGTAGCTTCTTCAGTCAGGGTGGATTCTTTGTTCTTTCTTGGCAGTTTGGTGTCGAGAGGAGCAACTAGTTGAGCGCATTTTGGGATTAAGCGGCAATAAAAGTTTATGAAGCCGACGAACTGGCATAACTTGGTCACTGATGTGGTCAGAGAGAAATCCTCAATGGTGCGAACCTTAGCGGCTTAATACCAGAGGGGTGACCAGATGTCCAAGGAACTTGTGTTGCTGCTTTCCAAGTTTACTCTTGACCACGTTGATCGTGCCACGTCACGTTGCTGTCATGTGTTCAAAACCAGTACTATGCGCTTGCGTGTGCCGCTGTCTGTTACCTATATATGTGTGAAATGCTTCGTAGAATAAAAATTGTTGGAAGTTAGCGCTGTGTCCGCGTCGTACCTCTGTCTCGTCCCTTTTCGTGCGCTAAAGAGTATAAGACATGGAATACCAACTCGCCCAAACTTACGCTTTTTCACCTGAATAAGGCCCTCGCAAACATGGCCACATTTCGATCGGAGCGAAATATGAAAACACCCGTGTACTTAGATTTGGGTGCACATTTAGGTGCAAAGAACCCCAGGTGGTCCGAATTATTCCGGAACCCCCACTACGGTGTGCCTCATAATCAGATCATGGTTTTGGCACGTAAAACCCCATAATTTCACCTTGTTATCCAAGACATCGACGTTCGAACACAAGACACGAAGAGAATCTCGACGGCACTGCCTATCTGCAGCGCACCGAAGAAGCACGACTTGCGCATCAAGAGCCAACAAAGGACGGACAACCGACACTGCAATCTTCATGCTACGTAGAATATCAGCCTGGCGACTGTGTTTGGGTTTGGACCGCAATTTGCTGATGAGGAGTTGGTGAGAAACTTCCGCGATGCTATTTTGGGCCCTAAAATGATGCGATTGGTCTATGAGGTCATGCCAGATGGCATTTTGCCCGCTGAAGAACTTTGAGACTTTATTTCTTTGTTGCGTTGGTGGTGTTTTTTTTCTTTACTATTCGTTGTGGGGATTATGGAAACCGATAATTCCGCACGTCCAGAGGCGCGCCAGGAGACGCGAGTAGAGCAGACGACTCCTTGCACGGTTCTCCGCTCGGGAAGGCCAGGCGGCTTCCCGGCGGCGCGAGCTCACCACCTCCCGTCGAACTGGTCACATACGTAGACCGTCACGTGGCCGCGGAGTCCCGCGCCCATTGGACCGAGCCCAGAACAAGGCGGGGCGGTTGCGAGCGGCGCGACCGGCGCACGCCGGGGACGAGAGAGACGACTGCGAGCCGCGACGAAGGACGGAGCTCAGGTAACCATCTTGTTCCCTTCCTTTGTCGTGCCCTACCTTGTTCGACCACGCTCGACCCCGACAAACGTCGAGGTCGACTCTATAGCCTGCTTCCAAGCGAATTCCCCCTGGAGCAATAAACCCTGTTTGTACTTGTTACACTATCGTGCGTTGTCGTGTTTCTGCCAGTCCTGATACCGCCGAACCACGGTAGTACAGGGCAAGCACAAGGGAGTTGGCCGTCAAGCCTAAGCCTTAGGGACAAAGGCGGCTTGAGAGAACCCGGAGACGACAACTGGCGCCCAACGTGAATTCTCGCTTGCAGACGCAATCGAGCAGCCGGCTCCCACTACACGATGACGAGCCCACAGTACGAACTGAACGATCTCATGGAGTTGGCCGATATCTGCGGTCAAGCCAGGGAAAACTCAGGCCTGGCTGCAGCGGCCGCGTCACCCACAAACGTGGGCCGTGAAAGCACGTACAACATTCCCATACCCCCTACAAATGTAGGAGTGCCCAACCCCGCGCACCTCACCAACACACCGGCACATGTCGGCTAGCTACCGAATCTATTCTCGTCACTCGGCGAAATATTGGTTCCCTCCGTGCGCGCCGTAAACATAACGGATTACGGCGGCGGTTCCCAGAGACTTGTTTCGAACGGCGAAGGATCTCTCGCCGCCACACGCGTCCCCAGAACGTCGGAAAATTTCGGCGTGCATTACCTAGGGCTCAACTCAGACGGGGTTGTACCCACAACAACAGCACGCGCGCCCCGGGCGCAGCCGCCCCGGCCACCTTGGGCGCGCACCCAGTCTGGCCAAACGGCACAATTACTTCGGCTCTCGGTCGCACAGCGAGATCACCACGCGTCACGGAGCCCGATAGTGACCGTTCCCAGTAAACACAGGGACCTCCGTAATCGGGCCGGACAGTTTCGGAGGTTCCAATAGCGGAGGAAAACCTGCAGACGCGGCAAATCCCGTGCACTTTCTGGCGAGCGCTTTGCAGCAGGTGTTGCAAACCGCAATTTCACCCGGGCCTCGTATCGGAGTCCGATACCGACGTACAGTGGCTACGGCGATCAAATGAGCGCCAACGTTTTTCTACTGGCGTTGCGACAGTACGAGCAAGCGACTGGCATGGCGAGAGCGCGGTGTTGGAGAGAGTTCTCGGTTGCTCTAGTCGGCCAGGCCGCCCGGTGGTACCGTTTGGTAGGCCACACGGCGAGCACCATGGACGAGTTTCGTAGGCTGTTCAGAGACGAATTCCTCCCGTATGACTACAGACTGCAGATGCGGAGGGAGTTGGAACTACGCACACAGGCCCCGGACGAATCGCTGGTGGAATACGTTCGGGCGATGCAGGAGCTTTTCGAGTATGCTGATCCGAGCGCTTCAAACACGGAGCGAGTGGAGCGGGTAATTCGACAAAGCCACCCTACCTTTGCACTTTATCTGCGGAGTTCACGCTGCAGAGACCTGAACGAGCTGGCCGCAGAATCACGCAGGGTGCAAGCCGAAATCTTGGCAGCCGCGCGTACCGACCACCGCCGCCGCCGTCGGGAGTCCTTGGAACCAAGCTGCGCTTGGCACGGCAGCGGGCGCACGAACAGCGAGCACGATGCGATGCCGGGTCGGTCCGCAGGTGCAACGGCGCCGTTCGAAATATCGGACCGCGCCCTCGATCCCTACGCTTGC